>NC_056732.1:645641906-645789406 GCF_019279795.1 Protopterus annectens
ACATTTTTCAAATAAGAACATTTTTTTTTTCTTGTACTCTAGCTCAGATTGCTCCTCAATGAAAAGTTAAGCAGGTGCCCAATTATGGATTTGACCTGATTGCCAGAATAAGTAGCTACAGCTCTGCCTTAACTTTCTCAAAAAAACTCCTTGCTTGACTACATCTAGGGATGAAGATCTAAGGGAAAGCTGAGCCAAAGGTCTGGCTTGGCTCTTACAGCCCATTAAGCGCTGAAATGGATTTCATAAAGGGAATGTAAAACAGCAAACATGAGCTATGCACACACATGCACATATGCATGCACACACATATTCCCCAAATCTACCCAGCTTGTAGGCAGTAATTCCACATAAAACCTCTCTGCTTTACCCCACAAAACAGTTTGCCACTTTCTGCATGCACTTCCCGTATATGATTCTAAATTATGCGAAAGATAGTAATCATGTATTTCTCTCAAACACGTACATAGATCCCTCAACATGCCATATGTCAGTGCAGGGATCACTCAGCATTGTTAGTAAAAATGCCCTATGTGTTCACACACAGTCTGCACCACCCAAAAGTTAGTTGCCTTCTCTGTGCCATTGATGTCCTCTTATGATGAATGTGAACAATGACTAGATTCAACCTGGAAAGCTCAACAAAGGAGGGACAAAGCCAAGTAGTAATGAAGAACAAAAAGGCCAATATAAGGGGCACATTTTAAATAGTGCTTTTGCATACTTAGCATAGTGGCTATAATAACAGGATGTGCATTAACATGAATTTTCTGAATGATCTCAAGTCTGAAATTCAAATATATTTTGCCTCATATAATGACAAATATTTGTTTTCAAGCACATATGGATGTCCTCCACCAAAAGCAATCCAAACTAGTAGCCATTTCACTGTCTTTTGTTTTTCACATGGATTACATTCCTCTTCTCCCCATCAGAGAAATAGTAGCCACAATACTCAATTCTCAATTGTTATTCCCATCCCAAACCCCGTTATTTTAAAAATGGCCAGATCAGTTCTGCATACAACTTTTAACCTTCAGTCTCCACAGTGTAAAACACTCTCTCTCATGACATGGAACAAATGGATAAAATATGAAACACTTCTAATAACTTCCAATAAGATGCCATCTGCATATTTAAAACATAAAGGACATAACTCAATCCAAAAGCAGAGGTGTGACACAGGCCATCTCCCAACTCTAGCAGCCTCCTTACTCCCAAGAGACTGAACCTGAGTGATCACATTCCTCAACCTCTGCAAGTAGACACAGAATGGAAAAATCACACAGATCTTTTACAAAAGAGCAGCATTCACAAGTGAACATCTGAAACATGGCAAGAAATGAACACATCACACTTTCTCTTCCTTTCTTTCTTTTTTAAGTGGCATAACTACTTTCTTCCTACTATATCTACTATATCTACTATACTTCCGCACTGTAGTTTCAGCCAACCACAGTAGTTATGTTATGTGATCAGACCTCAGAGAAAAGTGCCCACAGCCTGTGCAGATCTCATCTCAATTAGGAACTTAAAAGTAAGTCAGAAGTGGAGCCACTTGACTCATTCCAGTCTTTAACTTGCACTTAGATGAGCTTGGCTCAGGTCATTTCCGGCATAGCCACTTTTACCTACCCCTATCCCCATCTTATAAGTTAAGGTACTAAACACCCTTTCCATAACAGTACCACTATTGAGACAAACTGCGTTTGATATTTTTTTTTTTTAATTTGTTTACCTTAACCGATCAGAAAAGGAAATTGTTTCCCTTTTGGTATTCAAGTTTTTGAGTGCGATGTTATTATTTTTTGATTTAAAGATAAGTTCAATGTTATTTTTACATTAATTGTCATAAGATGTGTGCTTGCAATTATTAGAGATAGATAGATAGACAGACAGACAGATATTGTATCCCATTTTTAAACTGTGGATGTTTGCTGTATACCTGTCTAATAATAAATTACTTATTTAAAAAGTCATCCTAAGTAATCATAGCAAGGGCCATGATAGAGCTAATTACCTGCTGCATATATAGCTGTACCACAATAACATTTGGAACTGTTAAATAGTGTTATAATAAACCCTGAGTTTGTGGTACTCCCAAAACAGAATTGTCATCTCAGCCATCCTTCTCAGCCTAGTGGCTTCTAAATGCTTTCAACTTGATATGTAAAACTTGTTACTTTAACAATGAGATGCATTTGGCCAATGTTTTAATTTACAAATGAAAGCACATGACTAAACTTGCAAATGCTGACCTTTTTTGCAAAGTTATTTTATGATGATTAATTTAGATGTCATAAAACAGTGTAAATGCAATTAGTTTATACAAGATAACCAAAATGTTATGTGCATGTAAGATTAAGATAGAACTTATTATGTGGAGAAAGATAACCACAAATAATACGCACTTCATAGCAGGATGCCCACTTACTTTGACAGGAGGCTGCTGCAAATTATGTACAAATAATAGGCTAAACACTTCTTCAGTGCTTCTGTAGGTGTGTTCAGTTATAGCATGTTCTAGACTGTAACCATACAGTCAGACTGCTACTAACATTTAGAAAAACATATCCAGTCAATCATTTAAGATTCTACTAGAACTGGTATGCATTAAGTAAATTTAGAAATACATCTGTAAGAATATACCCTTACAACTGCATGCATAGATAAAAATGACAAAAAATGGATACATAGCAAGATGGAAACATATAATTTTCAGCACCAAAGGGGAGAGTGATATGTTTTGGACCGATAACGCTAACAGTAGTTTAAGAATATTGCCAAAAACATTTTGGAGTAAGAAGAAAAAATTCTGCTAAAACATCAGTAAAACTATATAAGTAAAATATATAACAGAAGTTATCAAATGAAGTTTAAAAATTAGTAACTAGATAGTGAATGCAAATATCTTCTAACAATAAAATAAGTACATCAAAAAAGTAAATCAGTATGAAGCTACTTAGGCAAGATAAGCATTATATTATGTACAGTTACCATTTTAAGACAAATTAAATGATATGACACAGGTATAGAAGATAGAAGTATAAAAATTAAAGAGTTCTTTCTCGGTAATTTGGATCTAAACCAGTTCATAAGGCAAAAGTTGACTCCCCACCTATGTAAATGTGTACATGGACTTAATTAAAATGTTTTTGTGTGTAATACTCAATTTTTCACAGTAACTGTTGTCATTTAGAAAACTAACTGACAGTCTGTTATATATTTGTCAGGCACTAAGAGTTTTTTTACAATTGCTTTTCAACAAATTACAACAAAACAATCTTGTTTGGTATGTTTATATGGCTTGAGTATGAAGGAAGTATATTACCTAACAAAGCTAGCACTTTCATTCACTTTATTTCTTGTGTACTTCTTCAGAAACAGTTTGAACTCCACTCACAAGCATTTTTATAGTATAAAATACTTAATCACATGATAAATGATGTTATGAAAATAATTAGATTAATACCCAAACTAAAAAAAAAATTATATATAAAATACCATAAAATGAAAAACATTTCATTATGAATATGAAAATATATCAAATATTAGCTATATATTACTTTTCCATTTGTAAAAAACATTTGATATTTATCGTTTCATTTAACCCAGGGGCATAATCTGCCCCTAAGTAAAGTTGCCAAAAGGAATTCTTACATTTCAAAGTAATCTTACAATCACCCATAAATACTTTTTGGCTAACACTATCCAAAACAGAAAAAAGTAAACTTCTTAAAATTATTGCATGCAATAGACTGCCTTCCTAAAGCGTTGGCTAAATCTTTTTTCTTTATAGCTAAAAGATGTTCACAAATTCTTCTCCTTAAACATCTAGTAGTCATACCATTGCAATAACTTGGACATGAAAGACACTGGGCAACATAAACCACCATCTCACTATTGCACGTATAATAATTTTTAGACCAATATATCTTTCCAGTGTGGAAAAATTTAACCGATGAGGAATTACTAATGTACCTACACTGTCTACAATTGTTGCAAGTGTACAAAAATCTGTAGTGCCATTCAGATATATCACAAAATCTTCAAACTCCTCAGGGGTGCCATGCCAAAGGAAGAACAGATCGTCAATATATCAACAGTAAAGTAAAATGTTTTTACCAAAAGTGCTATTATCAACTAATTTGCCTTCCTGATTAGCCATCATAAGGTTGGCATACGCTGGAGCTACTCTTGCTCCCATGGCTATTCACAAGAAATAAAGTGAATGAAAGCGCTAGTTTTGGTGTACGTGCTTTCCTATGTGGGCTGGAACAGACTATTCAGTTGTTTATTCATTTTCCTGTGGAAGATTTTGTTTCCAGTTTTTAAGTATATTACCTAGCTAACAGTGTTGTATAACCTGGCTAAATCCTCCCTACCCCTTACCTCACTTCCTGGCTACTCGCTCTTTCCCTTCACACAGTTAACCCTGTTCTTCTCACCATCCACCTTTACTCCCTAACTCATTGTCTGACCTCCCACCATCCAGCCATTTCTCACTCCTCTCCTTCTATGATGTCTCTGGACAAATTAGTCTTTGTCCAAACTACATATTATGTACAATTACCATTTTAGTGAGACAAATTAAATGAGATGACACTGGTACAGAAGACAAAAGTATCAACATCTCTGAGTTATTCCTATTTCATTTTTAGTCATTTGGGCCTGAACCAGTTCATAATCTATGATAAAAATGTAATGTTATAATGTAGATAATTGTGTAGTATATATATTAAAAGATTATTAAATAATCTAAAAGGTAACGAAATGCATATATATTTATATTTTGGATATAATTTTCTTCCATGTAGATAAATGGTTATCCTACTATAATGTACAGTAAAATAGAAATAGAGATTTATACTCGATTTGGTATAACAGTCAGGGCAGTCTATCTTCATAACATTAGAATTTTGTCAATAAAGTTATTAACACAGCTATAACCTACACTTAATCCTGACAACTATTTAGTTTTACACTTTTTTCTTGAATGCATGTACTACTGCAATGTCATTTAGGGCCTCAGGAACAGCTGTATATTATCAATTTTATTATACAAAATATAAATGGGAATTTATGTCACTGGTAAAAACAGTATATGTGAAACAAAGCAATGCAAGCAAGTGTTTTACATCAAAAGGCAAACAAAATACAAGTATATAAACATAGTGAGAGTAAAAGTAAAAGATGAATATTAGAGTAACATATAACAGTTCTAAATCTACTGCAGTTAGTTGAGAGATGTTTTTTATTTAAAAAAAACACAGAAAACCCTACCAACATCTATTTTTTTGTTTGAAGAAAAAAAAACAGTACTACTTAAAATTACAGTGAGCTTCTAAGGAGGCAAAGCTTGACCCCCCCACATATGTAAATGTGTACATGTACTTATTTAAAATATGTTTATGTATAATACTCAATTTTTCAGGAAAATGGTTGTCATTTCAAAAAGTTTAACTGACAGCCTGTTATTTATTTGTCAGGGCATTAAGAGTTTTTTTTTTACAATTATTATCCACAGATTACAAAGAAACAGTCATGCTTGACATAGTCATATGGCATGACTATGATAGAAGGACATTAGCTTGATATCACACACACATATGTTAGTGGTTTGAAAATAACTAAACTGTTAAAAAAGAGAGAGAGAAAACAACTTCACTGAATATTTTCTTTGCCTCCATCCCCCCCTCCCATTTTATCTATTTATTTTTTTGTTTGCCAAGATAAAGCACTGACATTTTATCTATTTATTTTTTGTTTGTTTGCCAAGATAAAGCACTGAACAATGCAATTGCCATTTCCTGACTCAGCCTGTGTTGTAGAATACAACAGTTAACAAAAGATAATTACAGAGTAAAGCAGAATACAAAGGAATACATGAGCAGAAGCCTGTAATAGAAGGACTAAGGAGTGAAAACTAAACTCACTGTGTTATAATGAATTAACTTCTAAAGGAAAAGAATACGTTCTTTGTATTCTCTTAAAACAACAGATCAGGTTAAGATTAAATTAAGAGAGGGAGGGGTTTATACTGAAGTCTGAGTTAAATATTCAGAGGGTAAACTCGTGACAGAATTGTTAACATGAAGGGTAGGAGTATAATGTTTAATGGTAATCTATGTGCATAATGCATAATGTACTTTGCAAGTATTTATATTGTTTTTAGCCATTTTGTAGAAAATGTTTAGACATTATTTGTACATTTTGACATTAGAAGTAAGTTTGAGTTCCAGTTTGCTGGGTAAGATTATATTTCTTGCTCTCTCAAAGACAAAAACAAAGGAGTTGCTTGTAGACAGTGTTCTGGAAAAAAATCACAGAGATTGACGCCAAAAAGGGTTAAAGCCTTAGATCAGTGGGTTGTGGTATAAACCAAATAGTAATGACAATTTTAGTGCAGCTTATATTATTGGTCATAAATGTTTGCTATATCATCATCAAATATCTTATGCATTGTGTATTTCTGTCTTTGAAAAGTAATTGTGTTATTTCTTGAATTGGCGTCATATCATTTTTGTACTTAATGTGAAACCTTTTGATCTAGATTATCCCTGAAATTGGTCAGTTATCAGCGTACTGTCCAAATAAATATATGTATAAATAAGGGGGACATTGTCCAGAGAAAACTTAAAGGCAAATTCATGGAACATATCGCTGCTGTTAAAATATTTTAACAAAGACAGTTATGTAAGACATGCAGGCCAAGAAGATCAGTTTATTTTTAGTAGGCTTGCTATTCCTGTTTCATAGGTGAATACTAGGTTAACTGCCCTGAAGTGCCATTTTAAATTAGCCAATAATCAGAGGTGAGAATCAAACCTGTACCTTGTGTCTTCTAGGTGAAGACCTTAGCCATTATGCCAAGCCCACCCCATGGGGACATACAGGCTTTCCTGCTTGTATTAAGAACTAAACTAAGTTCAGTATTTCATACCTCTTTTTATGAGAGATTAATCAATGATCTGAAGTTTGAGAATTTACCTGACCAAGTATTTGCAACAGCTGGAGCAGCCATAGAGATTCCTCACTAAAAGAATACAGGTCTTCTCTAAGCCTATTCAAACACAATTTGGTCCTGGGGATGAGAAATCATAAATTCATCTCTGGATTGTCACCTGCACCCCTTATGAACATGGGAAGCTTGTAGATGCCCTAAGGCACATGCATATAACAAAGCCATTCTAGTCCATGGGCATTGATAATTGGGAAAACTGGGCATGAATGGCTAGGCTCAAAATGACTCTAGGGCCATTAACCTAGTAACATCCTATGATCCTATAAGGCAGGCAGTCATGCTACTGTTTTTTTTATTTCTAGTTGTGCTGTGCTGTTTATTGAATGGACCAACATTACAATTCTGCTAAAAAAAAAACAAAAAAAAAAAAAACAGACCAATTGCTCAGGTAACTACGCTATTGTACAGTTTTTCTAGCTCATCCTTTGAATGGACCAGTAACAGAGTGAAGTTAGAAAAACAGGCTGATACTAAGGGTGCTTGTACTGTTGTTTAATTTTTCTATCTGCACTTTGCTACTGGTTCTTTGAATGGTCCTTTCTTCTTGCTGCATTGAGCTATTGGTCCATTCAGCACTGTGCAACAACAATCCCTAAAAGCCAGCACTGTAAAGCTTTTGCCAACTCATAGGGCTATAACAACTGTAGCAAGAAGCTTGTATACAGCTGTTTTCAACACTAATACAGTCCTGCAGTATTTTAAATTTGTAGGTTCTGCTGTCTTCAGTCCTTAACCAGGCATCTTGGTATTGAGGGAGGAACCACTCTTTCTGGCCATCAACTCAGATTTTTAAAGGACAATGCTATGATTTTTTTTCAGAGTTTGATCAGCATGGTGTAATGCTTGTTATCAGCAGCAAATCATTTTCATGTTTTACTTATTTATATGCTAGTTTGTTTTTATGTTTTTCATTTGCATTCAGCCATCTTGCTGACTGAAGTATCATGATATTCTTAAACATATAGGTAAGCCAGTACAAAACTGATGAAAGAAAAAGGACAGAGGTGTATTAGTATGAAAAACCAAACCATGAGACCCAAAAAGGAAAAGATGGTAAGTAAGCAAAATCAAATGCTGAAATATGAATATGGATAGATTAATCTAGAAATAGGAGGGTACCAATGACCCTTTATCAGGTACTAATCTAGCCACAATGAGAGTACTAAGTGCAGTTATAGAGACTTTGTAGGGAATGAAAGGTCACAGTCATGGGAGACAGTATAGAGAAAGATGCCTAGGATGTGCATGGAAGAAATTGCATAAAATACTAGGAAAACCTGAAGCAAAGGGTATACCACTTTTTCACTTAAAAAAGACAACATAAGGACAATGTGATATGTGTGTGTGTCTGTTTATATATATATATATATATATATATATATATATATATATATGTGTGTATATTTATTTTATTTTACATTTGTTAACTGGGGGTGTCTGACTGAGCCGAAAAGGCCCTTTTTCAGCAGAGGCCCGGGGAGAAAAGCTCCACAAAGAAAAATTACAGACACATTTAGTTATTTAGACATGATCAGTATACACACAAATTACAAGATACATGTTTTTACAGTGGCATGCGGCACAAACAGTTACAGTGGAGAAAACAATCAAAAAAATATTAATTTTAAAAATAAAGGTAAGTAATAGATTTGTGGTGTACGGCTGAACTTTGGAATGTAGGTAGAATACATACATAGTACACAGGTACAGTACATACATTGTAGATTAGTCAGTGTTTGTGAGTAAGATTGAAAAACTATTATCAATTGCTCCAGATTTAGTATGTATATGTTATCCACTTTCACTAGCCTGGGGAGCAATCATGGCACTGCCAACTTTGCTTGAGATGTTGCCTGATGAGGTCTTTAAAGGAGGGTTTGGATGATGTGTTTTGAATGCTAGAAGGGACAGAGTTCCATTTTTTAGCCACCGAACTACTATATAGTGCATCTCCAAAGCTGTTGTAGCTGTTGGTGACTTCTAGTAGTAGTTTGCTTGATGATCTAAGAGGCCTTTTGGCTGAGTGATGTTGTACTAGGTTTTTGAGGGCAGGACACTTATCGGGGAGGTAATAGATAGAATGACAGAGGCAGAGCTGATTGTAGGTTAGGAGGTTGGGCAGTTCAAGCCAGTGGAGCTGTCTCAAAGCAGTACAGTGATGAGTTCTATATGAGCAATTTGCAGCAAAGCAGGCAATTCTGTTATAGCAAGCTTCCATTTTGCTTAGTTCAGTTTTGTTGAGATTAGTCAGAATGGGAGATGCATAGAGTAGGGTGGATAGAAGTTGGGAGCGAGCAATGGCTTATCTTGTGTTGTTGGTAAGAAATGGTTTGATACGGTAGAGTGACCCCAGTTTGGCATGTACTTTTTTAATAGTTAAGTTCAGATGACTATCAAATTTTAGGTGGGAGTCTATGGTTATTCCCAATAGCTTAGCCTGTGCCACTGGAGCAATTGGAGTAGCATTTGTGGCGTAGATAGTGAATTGACTGTTAGTGTTTTTGTTAGAACTGGTTATAATAATAAGCTGAGTTTTCTTTGGATTGAGGATAAGTTGGGCTTTGGTAAGGTAGTTTTCAACATCAGAGAATGCTAGTTGAGTTGTTTGCAGGAGGGTGGGAATGTTTTGTGCAGCACAGATTAAGGTAGTGTCATCTGCATACTGAATTATAGATGCATGCTGTGTAGAGGTGTGGAGGTCATTTGTGAAGACTGTGAATAGTAGTGGTCCTAAGATAGAACCCTGTGGGACTCCTATAGTTATGGGCAGCTGAGGAGAGAGAGAATTTTCCCATTTCACAGCTTGGTACCTGTCAGTTAAGTAGTTTTGGAACCAGGTAAGAGTGGAATTAGATAGATGATATTGGTTTAGTTTGTTTAGCAGGATTTGGTGTGAGACTGTGTCAAATGCTTTGGACATATCCAAAAAAATAGTTGACACTTGCAGGCCTTCATTTTTGAGACGGTTTATTGTGTCTGTGAAGCAGAGGAGAGCTGTAGTGGTACTATGGGCAGGTCTGAAACCATGCTGAGTAGGTGACAGGATGTTGCAGTCTAGGAGATAGTTTAGCATCTGGGTATGGATGCATTTTTCTAGGATTTTGGCCAGGGGGGAGAGTAAAGCAATGGGTCTGTAGTTATTAAGTTCAGTGGAGGTCCCGCCTTTATGTATGTGTGTAACATAGGATATTTTCCAGAGTTTGGGCACATAGTTTTCAACAATTGATCTGTTTATGAGAGTGGAGACTGGGATAGCAATAGCATCTGCTGTAAGTTTCAAGAAATAGCTGGGGAGTAGGTCGGCTGCTGTTGATGAGGTTTTTGGTTTGGAGAGCATGCTTTTCATTGAAGGGGTGGAAACTGTTTTGAGGGTAAAGCTTGTATTAGTGTTATTTGTGTTGGGGGGGATAGTGAGGAAGGAACTGTCCTGTGATACTAAGGATAGAATTGAGTTCACAAAGTGGGAGTTGAATTGTGTTTCGATAGGAACTTTAGTGTCAGGGGTGGTTGGTTTGGGGGTAGCCTTTTGGGTGGGTTTTAGTAGCTGGTTTACATTTTTTCAAACTTTTTGCGGGTTGTGTTGGTATTTAGTTTGTAATGTTGTGTAGTAGGATTTTTTGTCCAGCCTAATGCATTTTTTTGCACGGTTACGCAGTTCTTAGTACTTAGTTAGGCTTTGTGTTTCTTTGTTTTTTTGATAGTAATGCCAGGCAGTGTCTCTGGACTTGAGGATTTGTTTGGTTTCTTTACTGAGCCAGGGGTTGTTTTAGAGGTTCTAACCTTGATTTTGCACAATGGAGTGACAGTGTCTAGGTGTTGTAGAAATGTTTTGTTGAAATATGCTTTCAAGTGGGAGGGTTTTTAGGGGGGTCCAGTCACAGTTACACAGTAAAGTGTTGTGGACCTCAGGAGAGAATTCTTTTGTGTTTCTAGTGGATATATAGTTAGTGGTTTTGCATATGCTTGTTCTACTACGTATAAAATATATTATGTTGTGGTCACTTAAGGTGTCTGGGAGACTGCCTGTGTGAGGGTACAATGTGGGGTTGCTAGTTAGGACCCATTCAAGGATGGATTCCCTTTTAGATTTTTTATCACACCTAGTTGGAATTTGGACTAGCTGCTGGTAGCCATGGAGATTTATTAAATTACTTGGTGGTTCTGATATACAGGTGAACCAATCTAGGTTGAAGTCCCCCAGAATAAGGGTTTCTTGTGAGTATGTGGAAGAACACCAGGATAAGAAGTCTTCAAGGCTAGCAGGTGTATTACCAGGTGGAATATAGATCACAATTGTGGTGATGACCTTTTTAGGGTGAAGTTGAAGTTGTGAGATAAGTATGTCCCAATTATTGGGGGAGGGGTAAGAGTTTGGTAATTGCTGGACAGTTAAGTTGGACTTGTAGAGTAAGGCAGTTCCACCCCCTTTACGAAGTGGTCTGTCTTGTCTAATGATATTGCAGCCGGTAGGGAGAACTTCTGAGTTAGCTATGTTTTTATTTAGCCAAGTTTCTGTTAAAGCAACTATGTCTGGGGAGTAGTGTGCTATTGTGGCCTGGAGTTCAGGTATTTTATTTTTGATACTTCTAATATTAATATTTAGCATTAAAAGATGGTTGGTTTTGCTGCTGTTGTTGATTTGCCCAGGGATGAAGAAAGTGGGGGTGTTATGTTCTGACATTTGTGTTGGAGCAGTTTGTGTTGGACAGGATGGATTTGGGCCTGGGTTGGGGTGGATATCCCCACTTATGGTGAGCCTGGAGTTAAAATGGTTATACAGATGTTGGAGTTTGGTGAGGAGTGTGAGAAAGTATTGTGTTTTTTTTTGGAGTAGGAATGAGAGCATATGTGTTTAGTTCTGAATTGGTCCGTTATGTAGTTCTTGAATAAGTGTGGGCAGATATTATTATAATGTGTGGTGTCTGTGTATGAGAGTGCATAATGCAGTGTTGTGCTACTAAGTTTAGGGATATTGCTAGAGTGATAACTTGTGGTATTGTAAAGAATTATGAGAAGACAGACTAGATTTAGTTGTGTGATAGTCATGGTTATAAAGTTTATGTTGTTTCTAGGTGGGGGGTCTGAATAGGAATTATAGGGTTGCACTATATGTGGATGGGGAAGTAGTGTGGGTGATGCAAAAAATGCCTAGTGGAAATGAGAGTGATTTGGAGTATTTTGTGTGGAGCAAGTTGGTGTGGTTTAATGTGATATGACTTGAGGAGCTGTGATTGGTGGAGGTGATATGAGGGTGAGCTGTGGGTGTGGCTAGGATTACTATAAATGTAGAGGTAGTGGGGGCGGGAGGGAATAGGGGGCAGGGCTGGGGAGCGGATATATAGATATATATATATATATATACACATACATGTATGTATATGGCTAAGGTGGAAATGTGATGTGATCACAATGGAAGCAATAAATAGGGCCAGTTGCTGAGGTTAAGCAGAATCAAGGGGACACACACTAATCTTGACCAAAGAAAGCATTTTTTTTACAGAGAGGGAGGAAGACAAACAGACCTAGTGAAATGCTTACTTACCTAGTTAACAAATAAAAAGTAAATAAATCTTTGTACAATGGGTATGTGATAAAACCTTAGAGAGTAGAGACTTTTAAATCAATGTGAAATTACTGGAGTTACGGAATGCAGTGCAGAGGGCACTTGTTTTAGGTTGATTAGATGCCATCAAAGTTTCCTTCTGTAGAATATGCTATGTTATATCGCTATATTATACTATGCTGTGTTATACTGCTATATTATGCTAAATCATGCTATGATATATATATGTAGTTGCTACATGGCAGAATGTAACCACATTTATCAAACATTACAGGACTGGATTGACAAATGGCTGATCTGCATGGTCTACTTTGGCATCTTCCCCACTCCCCAAACTTCATGAGAGTACAGCAGGGTAGTCTGGCTGTAAATTATTAACTGATGAAATACTTTCTCTCAATGTACAGTTTTAAAGTTGAGTGAGCCTTCTCCTTAACTGTGGCTAGGAGAAAGATAAGTATTCCAACTGTCCTCCCTTGTTTCTCCTTAAACTGCTAAACATTATTTGATAATGTATTGTACATTTCAACAGTCACTGTATCATTACAGAGTCCTTTAACTATATATTGCAAACCAGCAAAAGCCTTTTACTGAGATACTTACATCTTCCATTTGCTTCACCTTATCTAAAAGTAAACTTTCTAATATACATTAAAGGTTATTGCAATGATGTGTTGTCCACTCCTGCACACAACTGTATCCTATATAATAAACTGCAAGTCTACACAAGTGCAATGAAAGTGCAAGCTGGTGAAACATAGTCACTGATTTTCATTGTGATATAAATCCTTTTGCAGTAGTAATGTTGGTCATCTTGCAAAATGACAAAAATGATAACTCAACTAATATTGTGTTCCCCTGTATGTTCCTGATAGTTATTGAATGTATAAGCAAGTTTATGCTTATCAGACACTCTGAAATCATATCTATATTTACAAAGTTTATAATCCAGTTAAACAGACCTCATCCACTGAAATTTGTTGATATGGATGACCATTACTGAAGACAATGCTTCTTGCTGGAAGAAATGAGATATGCTAAAGATGGTATCATTATTAAATGTAGTGTCATGACATTAGCTTTACAGCCACCAAGCTTGAGAGTTATGAAGGCTTAATCTAATTTAAAGGTTCAGCATGGAAACTTTGTATCATCAGTACAAACGGAGAAAGTTAGGCATTCCAACATATTATATAGTTAACTACTAAAGGATTAGTCCTTCACCTCTGTGTTGCGACTAAGCCAGTTTCGTAGTATAGAGGGATACAGCTCTGACTTTGACTCAGGGAACAGAGAAGCCAGCCGCTTAATAAAAATAATGATGAGCCACAGCCTGCTTATCACTCCTGGGTGATTATACCAAAAATTACCCAGTGGCTACCTCAGTGATGGCCTTGCCTTGATTGGCTTTTGCCCAGTTAGACAATGAAATAGTAGAGATGTGTTGATCAGCCAGAAAGTCTTCAAGTTGCAGTAGGCACAAAACTTTAAAAAATAATGTTAAACCTCTATCCTTTTTATAAGGTTAAAATAAGCCCAGTGAAAGAGAATTTGACCGTAAAGAAGAAAGCAGGAAGTTTAAAATCTCATAATATAATATTTTGATTAGTTCACTTCGTAATTTGTTCATCAGGAAAAAAAAATCCAATATGCATGTCATGAGAGGAGTACAGGATCTTAACATGTTCACTATTTTGTTGTGCAAACTCTCATTCCTATGACAGTAAAAATAACCTTTATGACTTGATTCTGTAGAAAGCCTTATGAGCAGCTTCAGTCTGCATTTACCTATAATGTATGCAGCATTATATGAAGGCTTAAAAGGTAACGCTGCTGCCATTATCTGCACCATATATGCCACCGTACCTATTCCAGCTGTTTACATTTCTTACACCATGTGATTATACAACTGCTATCTTAATTGTTCTGTATAAACATGTTTAATAAGTAATTCAGCCGAATGGACAGCCTGTCCATGAAATACTTGTTTGAAATACCCATTTGCCACCTTGCACAAATGTTTATTATGCATATTTTACTTAATGTTTTTATTGTTGTTAAAATGCCCAGACGGAAGAAGGGCAGTTCCAGCTTGGCATATTTTGGAGCCCTAGGCAAAATCCTCATCTAACTGGCAGGCATTCACTTGCTGCTTTTCTACTGCAGTTTGTTGTGTTGCTAAAATAAATTGCAGCACGTTTGCTGTGTTTCACCATTGGTCTTGTGTATTGTAAGCTGGTCTGCCATTCCTTTGACTTGCAGATAATTTTGTTTTAGCTGTGATGTGAGGAAGGAGAAACAGCTACTATAACATTATTGTTAGTAATACAAAAAAAAAATTGACTAAATTTCTATAAATTTTTTGCTATGGCTGGTTCTCACAGTCATGCCCTTTGCTGGTGTGTAGTAGTATTCTGCAAATAGTGGCACTATGCGGATATGGAAATGTAGAGCAGCGCTATGTGGATTTTTAAATGTTGTCAGCTTATGTAAACCATGCTGACTAAAGAAGCATGGAGGCGTTTTGGTAAACACGCTTCCTTATGACAAAAATGTAACATACTTAAGGAATAAGCATTAGGGGGAGAGTTACTATGGAATTTGGATGCCTTTCATATTGATGTAGTACTCTGATTCATAAAGATAAACATAAAAGGGCCTCATTTGTATAAAAAACACATAAAGGACCCTGAACTTATGAGAGTAATGTGTAAGAGTAACATGGATGAGTGGATTTAGGTGGAGCTCAAATGACAAACTACTGAAGGAAGTGTTGGGGAAATACTTAATGTTGTTGTTATTTCAATGCTTGTGCATACATGGACAAACTGCTGAAGGATTTGCTGGGAGAAATACTGCATGTTGGTGTCACTGAACTACTTGGGCATGCATGAACAAACTACTAAAGGGATTGCTGGGGAAATAATTCATTTTGTGTTATATAATTGCTTGTGCATACATGGTTCATGGACTGCAAAATATATACAAAACACACAATGCCTTTAAGAACAGCTGTGTGTACGATGAGTGTAATGGATTAACAATCATAAGGACACCATTAGCATATGCCGCTTTCCACAATTTCTCATTACGTCCCATTATACTAATTTGCTTACAGTTATTTGCAGGCACCAAGTATTACTGTAAATGGGCTATGTGAATCACTAGCTACCTATGCTTACTTGCAAACATTGCAAATAACCCTACTGCATTTGTGCAACTGTGAAAACCACCCTAAATCTCATCTCAATCTTTACTAAAACACAAATCTGAAATCACATAAGTTCAGAACTAAAAGGTAGCCTCTGATTGGATACCTCATATTTCTTACATCACTCCAGGTTTCTTGCATAAAACAGATGACCAGTTGATATTTTTTCTATCCTTTATAGTTTCTGAGTACGACTGCAGAAGAAGAACATGTAGGTACCAACCATAAATGGATAATTGTGTGACTGGTACAATACTCTTTCTGCCCTCATGATAGAATTGAATAACGCTAGGCATGTTTTTCACTTTCCCATCACTCTCTGTGTTCCTGTTATGACAGAATCCTCTTAGGTAGTTTTATTTTATAATTCATATAATTCTACAAGTTACAGTAAATGCATTTTACCTTTCATGCACCTATAATGGATACGATCTTTTCCTGTTGTACATGTGAATGCCATACTTTCCTGTCTTTTTTCTTTCTCATGTTCTAGAAAATTATTAATTTCTGCTTTCATGAATATACACCAGTAGGATGTAATATATGCAGGAAAATTCAGAAAAAAACAAGTTCTACTGCAGTCATAAACACATACTAGTAAAACCCAAGTACACAGCAAAATTTGACAGAAAGCCTTTTATTGGAATCACAGAATTATTTTTCCCATAATTATTATTTTAGTACAAAAAAATACAAAAGTGCAATCCAACTTTAGAGAAGGAAAATAAGATAAAAAAATGAGATGGCGCACTCCATATCTTAACTGCAGCGTCTGAGGCAAAATGTTAAAACAAATCAAGAACAGTGCTATTTAACTATATAAATAGCTAACGGAAATTTCCTAGAAATACTGATATATGCATTCAATACTAGATGACAAAATAGTGAAAAATATCATTCCAAGCAAAAATAAAATTGGTCCATATGTATATTGAGGCTACAAAGTATATAACTCCTGAATAATATGGAAATAAAATATTTTTTCATGCTAGTTCAGTAATATGCAAAGTATCTAACTGAACTAAGAACTAAAAGAAGGGGAGATAAATCGAAAGGGAGAGAGTTGTTTTTAATGGCAAGCAACAGCTATAATGTTGAAATAAAGGATGACAGAGAAATAAATTGTACTGAAAAAAAAAAGACAGGTGAAATTTAGATCACCAGATTGGGTCATTCTGATGCTGTTTCATTTGCGGATGTGCAAAAGTTCCCTCGGAGTGGGAACAGAGGATGCTTTGTAGGCCAGACATAGAGATTGCTTCTCAGTAGCCCGTAGAATACTGGGTATAGGCAATCTGCTTATGGCAATTTTATACCCAGTATTCTTTTTTTTAAGAACCTCTGTGTATATTCTAGTTCCAGTTATTGCATATGCGGGTCTATATTAAATAAACGAACGCTTAAAATGTCGAGTAGGACATACTCGAACACTTTTAAGCGAATGTTTATTTAATCGATAGCTCGAAATGTCATAATTCAGAATGCAGAAAAGTTTTGTTTGGCCAACTTCTCCTCCCATGTGCTGTCGGACGCTACACTAACTGAAAGCAATACAAACATGAATATGTACGCGATGCACTCAACATATTCGGGCACTTTCCTTCAATTTACAACAAGCAATGTACTTTTGTACCTCTTTTGAACCATGGTAATAACCTGTTCATTTAATACTTAGTTCAGTATTTAATTCCTTTTGTGTTACTGCACATCCTTCGGAAGCAGTAGTACTAGTTATGTATATCTGTGTTGTAGTGATTGTTGTGTTATGTTTACTTGTGTTTCGTTTTGCAGTTAGTATGTAAGTTAGTGTATTGTGATAGTTTCATGGTTAGACTTTGGTGTTTAGTTTTATTTATGGAATTCTTGGTTGAAGTAGTTTACATGACGTGACGTATTTTAGTGCTGGCCAAACAAAACATTTCGAAACTCCTATTTACGATATTTACAGCTGTCAATTACGTAAACGTTCGCTTAAAAGTGTTTGAGTATGTCCTACTCGACATTTTAAGAATTTGTTTATTTAATATAGACCCGCATATGCCTAGTCAGGTACATACTGAAGGGGGAGTTGTATACAATGATTACTTTGATGAGAGCTGATTATAGCAGAAAAATGACATCCTTGGACCTAGATGCCATACTGTTGCCTGTAAGTTGCACAACATAGAAGCAAATTTTCCCTGTAGAATGGTCCATAAAACCATTACCTGTAAAACAGCAATATACTGCAAATACCTTGTGTGCCAACAAATTAGAGCAGCTAGCTGTCCTCAAGTGGCAATACCTACAGATTTAGTAGAATTTCAACAGTGTAAACATTAAAGTTAGTATAATTTAGTACTGTTTAGCCTAATCTGACCAAATAAAGCACCCTTATTAGTCTGTATGAACAAAGCACCCTTAATAGCCTTCTAACCCCAAAATGCCACTCCCTTGTAGCTCACAAATCAAAGGACTGGACAGTATGGATTTGCAATTTCCTAACTTCTCTGTAGCCAGCTTGGTTGATATGAGTTTCTTGAGATAATGAAGCAATTGTCTGATGTTTACTGACAACAACTTAATCCATAAAGTATCAGACACAGTATGTGAAAGGTGTAATTACACAGTGACACTGGAGGTTAAACTCGCATACAAGTCCACATCAGGTTGTTGAAACCACAAACACAGTCCCCACTTCACGTAACACACTGCACACACATAAATTAACATATGCTGAGGCACTAAAAAGCAATCTTCCTAAACAACAATCACCTAGACCACCTGCTGTCAAAGCTGTGTCTCAGCAAGCCCAAAGGCACTCAGAAAGAACACCACCTAATACCACACATATTGTCAATCTCAGTGGAGCCCCAAATACTAAGTCTGTATGGCAAGCAAATATACTTCCCAGGACTCTTGTCATAGGGGTCTCCATTGTAAGATATACTGATGCCCATCTAACTAGCCTAAACAAGCAGAAGATGACTGGTACTTGCTTATCTGGAGCCAGGATCTACCAAATCACACATGCACTCAAGTCATTATGCCACGGGTACCAGTATGATTCCATCGACCTGAGATGTACTTCCCCAAACTATATGAAGAGAGACATTATGTAGCCTTCCGATTATGTGCATCAAGTTGGTATGAGCGTGGCACTGAGCAGCCTGTTACCATCACTGAGGATAATGCCACAATATGAGCAAAAAAATGACTGATTTCAACAACTGTCTATCTTTCTGGTGTCATTCTAAAGGGATCCAGTATTTGTCAGTTTGGGAGGAAAGGGTCAACAGACTGCATTGCTTTGACAAAGATGGTCTGCTCATTTCCCCCTAAGCTTTTCAGTACTAGCTAAGGCTTCGTCTGCCCCAAAGTGCATTTTTTAGGCACTGCCAATTTGACAAATCTACCAGCCTAGCAAAATCAACTCAACAGAACCTCAAGGTGTTACTGCTCAATGCCAGGAGCCTAAATAAAAAACTAAACTCCCTCCAAGCCCTCCTAACACTCAAGAATATAGATTGAGACATGGTTTAAAGTGGCAGACAGTACCCCAGCAGTGCAAGGTTTTAATGCCTTCCACATGTTTAGACCAGCAGCTGCACAGATATCAGTAACAAGTATACCTCTAGGATGGTCAAACAGGATGACGTGCTGGAGTTCCATCATGTGCAGACCACCATAGACAAAATCCTATACCATATCCTAATCAGCTATAGGTCACTCTCCTTGTCCCAAGAAACTCACAATGCTTACTTGCACCTACTGGAGACACTTACAATCCAACCTAACACCGTACTCATGGGAGACTTTAATTACCCTCCATAGATTGGGAACCTTAAAAGGCCTCAAATCTGAAGGCAAAGAGATTCCTGGATTTTGTAAATGCAAACACCCTTGACCAAATAGTGAATATTACCACTAGATGCTACAACATACTCAAACTTGTGCTTATAAATACGGCAGAACACTGCCCCCCCCCCCCCAATGTCTTGCCTTCCCTGGTAAGGTCCGACCATAAAGCTGCCTCCTTTGAAATCAAAATAAACTTTGTAGTCACATTAAATCCAATAACAGGAACTATTCCAAGGCAAATTACCTTTTATTAAATGATGGTTTGTCAAAATTCAGTGCCCCTCCAAACCTTGAGAGCACACCAGCCTATGCAAAATTGCTCTCAGAAACTCTATACAACCATATCAATGGCTGCAGAGAGGCCGCTGTACTACCAGAAGTAAGCCTAAAACTGCCCACAGAAACAAACTGTCCTAGTGACATCCCAAATTAAACAGAATATACAACAAAAGGGAAAAATATGGCAAAAATCAGGACGGATAGGTCCTATAAAGATGAAAACTTTTTCATCAAAGTAAATAAGTAACAAAGAGGGCTAATTAGGAAAAGCAAAACCAGTTTTACGTTTAAGACATCCTCCAAGATAAAATATAACCATTAGGCCTTCTACATCTATGTTAGAAACCTCAAGGGCAGCACACAGCAATTTAATGAACTGGTGGTCAAAGGTGCCACATTCATGGAGCCTGGCAATATAGCGAACATGTTAGTGGATAAATTTAGTTATAACTTTAAACCCCTCTCACCCACAATGATCTCCCCAATAATACCTTCAAACATAACCCCTCCATCTATAACCAGGGAACATTTACTGACTGCACTCACTAAAGCCAAGATCTTGGTGTCAGTAGGCCCCAATAACATCCTAGGATGCCTCCTGAATAGTCTAAAATATGACTTTATCAGGGCCCTTGAAGTCATTATTTAACTGTAGTCTTAAAACAGGCTTTGTACTACATGAATGGAGGACTGTGATAGTCATCCTCCTTCTTAAGGGAGGATCTTCAACAGATCCTGGAATGGAAACTACAAACTCATTAGTCGGACTTGTCTTATTTTCAAAGCCATGAAATGAATTAGCACAGAAATTATCAACAAGAATATAGGAGGACTCAGACAATGGATCCATCCCAGTTAAGTTTTGTGAAAGGAAAGTCATGCTTACTGAATCTAGTGGACTTCTTTGAAAAGGTCACTACGGCAATGGATGAAGGGAAAACTGTATATACTGCCTACCCAGAAATGGCTATGGCATTTGATACAATATCCCACTCAGGCATTGTCAACAAACTTACAGAACTAGATATAGCCCCCTTTATAATACACTGTATAGCTAGTTGGCTCACTGATAGAACCCAGGAAGTTAGAATCAGTAAGACTACCTCCACAAAGAGTCTGATTCAGCAGTTGAGTACCCCAGGACTTTGTAGGAGGCCCACTCCTCTTTGGCATGACTTCTCGCATGTCAAAGCAAATGTCAAAAGCCTCTGGCTAACCAAGTTAACTGAAGACTGCAAATTGGAAGCAGTCATTGAATCCCCCCAGATGACAACAACCTTCAGGAAGGTCTAATACAGACAAATGCTTGTTTGTCAAAGCCATGGCTTAAAACTCAATATCAAGAAATGCGTTATAGTACCTTTTGGGAAGTCTGCCAGCCTGGGTAACTATGTCATCAGTAAAACACCCTAAAAAGTTGATTCACTAATCAGGGACCTGGGAACACATGTAGATAGTAACCTAACCTTTAATCAACATGTGTTCAAAGTAGTAAGGAAATCCTTCTGTGTTGCTCAACTTATCAGCAAGGGCATGGCATTTAGGTCGAGTGATCTCATCATACCTCTGTACTCGGCTCTCTTCAGGCCCATCGTAGAGTATAATACCACCTTCAGTATGTACCTGAGCAGACACATGCAGCAACTGGAACGTCCACAAAGATTCCTTACAAAAAAAAAATATAAATATATATATATATATATATATATATATATATATATATATATATATATGTCCCCTACGAAATCCCGAATGCACAGAATCCCGACGCCCAAAATACTGAGACAAAAAGCCGAAAACCCCACATTACCGAAAGACCAGAAGCGCAAAATTCAAAATCCTGATGTTAAGGGATTTTGAGTTAGCACTTCTGGTGTTGCGGTTCAGGTAAGTATGTGTGTGTAAGTGTGTTTGTGAGGGGCTTTAGTGTGTGTAAGTGTGTGTTGTGACTGTGGTGTGTGTGTGTGTGTGTGTGTGTGTGTGTGTGTGTGTGTGTGTGTGTGTGTGAGGGACTGTAATGTGTGTGTGTGAGTTTGCCTTGTGTATATGTTTGTGTGATCTCGGAGTTAGAATAATAAAGTAGGGTTGGTGTTGGGGCACAGCCCCCCACATGGGGAGTGCAGGGGGGGGCGAAGCCCCCCTGCTTACCTTTAGTGTAGGGTGGTATGTTTGGTTATGGGGGGAGGGTGTGTGTATGTTTGTGTTTGTGCTGTATGTATGTATTAGTTTCACGATTTTGAATTTTGCGCTTTCAATGTTTCGATAATGTGGAGTTTCGGGCTTTCCGTCTCGGTATTTTGGGTGTCAGGATTTTGTGCGTTCAGGATTTCATAGGGGACCTATATATATATATGTATGTACAGAGTAAACACAATGTCTTAAGCTGATCACTTTAAAGCCCTGTCTATTTACTTGGTATCATACAGACGTCTGAGAGGTGATCCTTGCCTGACGTAGATGGCATCCCTGGAGATTGTCCTGATGAACCTTTTGCACACCAGCAAAAAAAAAAAACGGCATCAGAGCTACCAGATTGTGTGCTTGTAACATACATAAGACATATTAGAGAGACAGATGTTTCTCAGAGAATTCCCATTGTCTAGAACAGGCGCCTCATCCATATGAAGCAGAGTTCCTCTCTTTATACTAATAAAACATACTCTCACTTGGTTACCAAGTCACCAGCACTGCTCGCTAAATAAACTGTTTAAAAACTTCAAGCTTTAAATTCTAACCAAACGAGATGTAAATGTAAGCACTTTTATCCTTATTCACATAATAAACCGCTCATTTATTGAAAGCTTGCTTATACAGATATACGTAGCAACCAACCCCCCCAAACCAACCAATTAGATTACACATAGCCATTTCATTGATAAAACATAACCATTTCATTGATAAAACCAAGCTATACGACTTCTCTTAAAACCATAGTAATATTTGCAAGACAGTCACTGACAAATCACATGTACCAAACTGATCTTACCTACTTAATGCCTTCAATTTTAATAAACAGTCAATAGAAAGTTGACATTAAGTCCAATTAAAAGATATTATACGTAAAAATCAAAGTATTCAAAGACTGACAACATTTAATATATATTTATCTCTCAGGAATTAAAATGAGCATTATAAAAACTTTATATAAACCTACTGCTAAGTCTTTATGCTTGTTCGATCTTCATATAGTTCATTATAACCCCATATCTAGTTCACAAGTAAACGCTAGGCATAAATGAAACTATTTAAAGATATAGCACATATTTGACAACATAGGTGCATGTTGCTGTTACCGTCATATATATCAAGCCGAAATTGGAGAAAAACATAAAACATACTATTATATAAAAAAATCTTTCAAAAAAAGTAAAATTTTAAAACAATGTTAATTCCATTTTACGTGTGTGTATATATGTATATATATATATATATATATATATATATATATATATATATATATATATATATATATATATATACATACACATATATACACAAGACCTATCACTATATCATTAGTAAAATTGTATATATTGTCTGTAGAACAAAAACTACTTAAAAATATAAAAACACATTATAATACAGGCACATACTACTGCTGTTGTCATATATATTATATCAGGCCTAAAATAAGATCAGTTCAAAATACAAATTTCTCCTATTGGGAAGAAGCAGAATATTATAAAAAAGCAGAATTTGAAAACAATATTAATTACATTTGACACATATATAAGAATTATCAGTTTCTCATTTCTAAGGTATTTGTAAAATGTAAAATCTATCTACCTTAACCTAATTTAAAATATAAAAGCATATTATAATACAAACACACGCTACTACTGTTGTCATATATATTATATTATTCTCAAAATAAAAGTAATTAATATTATGGATTTCTCCTAAGATGAAGAAGCAGATTAATTAAACAATGCCAATTATATTCAATATACATAATCTAAAAAACTCGCTACTAAAATAACATCATTACTAAAATAGTCTATAAAAAAATAAGTTATGAAAAAAATAACCAATAAAAGAAAACATATGAAAGAATGGAACTGTCTCACCTAATAAATATATAACTGTACCTAAAAGTATTGTCTATTATCTACGAAGTGACCTTGACCTCAAAATCGGTTTAATGTGTAACTTGTCATTCAAGCCTTTCCCCTATCTATTAATTGTACTTAATGTCATTTATTAATTGAACCCCATGATTACTGCTGCAGCATTTTGAATATATTTATATCAGAGTGAGTTTTTTGTGTTGAAAACATCTGAAGAAGCAGTTTGTTATTACTGTGAAAGCGCTTACAAATGAAAGTTGCTTTTTAAATTTTTTTTTTTTTCATATGGTGTTGAACTTCTGCATTGTTTTGATTTGCTGTATTGTGTCGATATTAATTTTTATTACTGCTCGAACCATTAATTCTTTCCTTGCAAGTGACTTGCTCAAGGCTATCCAGCAGGCAGAAGATGACTGAGAGATTCAACCCATGTACCACAGAAGCTACAGCTCACAGTCTTAACCCTCTACAGCAATTCTGATAACAACTGTACAGATTATAGAAGGTAATTGAACTGAGTTCCTTTCCCTTTAAACTCTGTTTTTCCAGTAGAAGTCATTACTGCTGTCATTGGAAAAAAACAGGAAACTGTCTTGCTGTGTACCTAGTTTGTGATGCAGTCATTTATAGGAAGCAATTTCATATATTGTCCTTCACAAGTCAAGATCTGTCTTATTTCTCTTTCCTTTATCTTTGCAAGCAGTTGACAGTTACAAAATAAAATTAGTAAAATTGCCTTTAATTTAAAAGATTTTCGCATGCTTCTAGTATTAAACTGTTTTTTTCCCACCCAGACAAAGCCCCAAACTGATTCCACAGTCTCCTCAATGGAGACTCTTGTAGAATCTGGCCTCATGCAACAAAAGGATAAAGCCTTTATTGCACCCCAGATGATATGGGTTTCACTATTGGTACTGGTACTGAAAGACTGGATGGTGCAGGATGGGAGTGAGCATTTGAAAATCCTAGCTGGAGGGAGGCTGCCCAGGCTCACTGCAGAACAACATAAGAGCTGGCTGAGATCAGCACTACAAGGAGTATACAGTTTGCTCAGGAAGTTGCACATGCATGGAAGCATGCATGCATGCATTGCCCACAGCCAGCAACTGCAGAGCTTGCAAGGCTGACATAGGGTAGGGGAGGTTAGGGCACACTCCATGGCAGCAGCATGATGTGGGTTGGATCCAGCCTGGGGGGAAGCTAAGGTGGGTTCAGTAGACCCAGTGAATAAGATGAAGAGCTGATGGCATCTGATGGACAGCTGTGTGGGAGTGAAACTTGCACTGGTAATCAATCTGAATCTCAGGATCAAACCCATGACTGACACACAATAAATGAGGGAGGGGGTCTGCAGCACCATTCTCCATGTATCTTGAGAGAAAATGATCTGAGAAGACTACTTCTGGAGCTTGCCAGTAAGTGAGACTGATGAATGACAGTCACCAGATTCTACAGCCAAAGACATAGGAGCTCAGATGACAGGAGAGCTGTAGAAGCAGCAGCAGTAGCCAAGGTGACAGGGTAGCAGCAGAACATGCAGTAGCTGTGGTGACAGAACAGTTTCATTCTGGTGCTAGAAACTTGTCCTGTGCAGCATAACAGCATAGCCAGCACCTATTAAATGCAGTCCTTTCCCCACAGTGGCAGTTTTCTCAGCCAGGATCTGAAGTCTAACTGACAGGCAGGAAACTAAAAGCTAATGACGTTACTTGTGCCGGTCTGTGTAAGAGTGAGGCTATGAAAGTCATACAAGGAATGTAACAGCAGGTAGTTTATTTTATTAGTTTGCAATTTTGGTATTTTCAATTCATTCATTCCTGCATTTATACTTACTTTTTTTAGTTTTGTTTTAAATGTCCTTGTGTTTAAAGGCAAATTATGTGATATGTGGTTGAATTTGTGTATATTACTGAGTGATATTGCTGTTCACAGAATTTTGAGTGTCTGATGTGTACTTCTTTCACTATTGTGCATTAACAGTATAGGCTCATTGAGGGGCTCTCTGTTTTTCATGTTAATGATAAACAATATTTTGTGGAGTAGGATTTCGAATATGTCTGGTTTATGTACTGCCTTAAATACAATTTCTGTGAGTGAACTGGATAGATTAATTCAATGGCATAGGTGTCCATCTGCAATCCTATTATGTGGAGTGGTTTTGGTGGTATACAGAGCATGTAAATGTTAAATGTCAATATGAGGGATTAATGTGTCTATTTTGCCATGTAATGTGAAGGCATTAAGGTGCTAGTTGGTCATCCTGAAAGGTCTGGGTAGACTAAAAGTCATGCTACAATGTAATAAGTGCAGTTTTGGGATGTGGCAAGCTATGTACCTTTACAGTCATGGGCAGAGACAGATTATTAGATCTGCGTAGCCATTCATATGCAGCTCTTTACTATTAGAAGGCTAATGTCACTGTCTAATTAGTATTGCAGTATAAGATATGGTTATATGAGAATTCATGCTATGTTAGTACTGCAATGCTCCTGGCCACCTGGAGTGTTGCTTACCCAGTCTGTGACTACTGTTCCACCTTGTGTACCCTACCATACATTAACTAATTATGTCCACCAGTTAGAGGGTGTTACAGTATCACTGGTATCACAGTTAATTCTTGAAATAAAATAACTATTATACAAGTAAAAAATGGATCTGCTCATAAAGGGATGTGTAAGCCTCTTACATCAAAATATTTCACTGGGGGTTGACTTATATTAATGATACATGGCAGTATTTGTGTGTGTGTGTGTGTGTGTGTGTCAGGGGGATTGTCCTGCACTTTTAATGTCTATGAGCATTTTATTTATTTATTTTATTTAACATTTGTTAACCAGGAAAGTGTGACTTGGAATGAAGCCACTTTTCAGTGGAGGCCCAGTGAGAAATGCTCCAGATGCATGTCTTTGTAAACTGGGAGGAAACCGGAGTACCTGGAGAAAACCCACATGAATGCAGGGAGGACATGCAAACTCCATACAGAATGCACTCTGGCAAAGAGTTGAACCAGGAACCTCTTGTTGTGAGGCAAGAATGCTACCACTGTACCACTGTGCCATAATGTAAAGGGGGATGTAGTTGAATGTATACATCTGCATAGTCCATCAGCTAGAGAAAAAGCTATGCAACAGAGTAATGTGCCCATTTGTTGATGGGGATTCAAACAGCTCAGACTTACACATACTGTGAGTTATGTAAATATACTACTACAGAAGTAGACAGTGGGGTGCAGCCTCCTAGCCCAGCTTGTGTGATCTTATACCACTGTAAGATTAAGATGGAGGTCACTGAGATTGACTGAGTAGCACTGCAGTTCAAGAATGTGATTTGGCCTCAGTGAGGATGTGTGTGCATAGCTTGTTAATAGCAAATATTAATTTTATACAGTTTATGTGTAGTTTACATTGCATCTCCTTTTTCTCCCTTCCTTATTAGCTTATTTATTGCTGGTATAACCTAGGCTTACCTATTGCTGTCATGCAAGTCACTCACACCTGTTATCACATAGGTTTGGTGGCAGACAACAACGTAAATGATGCATAGCAGAACTGTGGGTTTGTAGAATGTCTGGCCTGAAGTTGTGGTGTGTGTCTTTGTGTGCATACATATAAAATGATGATTATGTCATCTTAACAAAAGTAAAACAAAGAAACTGGTTATACTTGCCCCTTAGCCAAATGCATTAAAATCATCAAGCTAAATATGGTGCTCTCCCAAAATATAACTCAGTCAAAACCCAAGATCCCACAGCACTAAATCAAACTACAGAGTATAAAATGGAAATATCAGGCAATCTCTGCAACTACAGAGTACAAGCTATTATAACATAGAAAATAAAAATATCAGGCCATTTCTCCCACTGACTTAATGGGAAAAACAGTACACCGATCAAAGATATAAGGACACAAAAGTCCAGACTAACAACCAGATATACATCATTCCCCATCTTAAGCTCAAAACACAACCATGTGTCAGTAAAAATCTAAACAACAACAAAAACTAAGAAAATAATGTGTAAGAAATCATATCAGTCAATACAAAGGCAGGAAAAGTAAGCATACAACACATTAATAATCAAATAAAATACAATAGTGCTACATAGAACAGACAAAGCACATTACTTCATAAACAGAGATGGCAATAAATATAAAAATAATAACACATTCTCAAAAAATCTTACCTCAGAAAATACTTTTGTATGTACTTCAACTGAAACAGATTGAAAGTGAAGCTTGTTTGAAGGTAACCTGATATCAATACACCATCCAAATCAGAAAAGTAAAGAATATTATTACATCTGTATGCCTAAGGTAAAAAGTATAACACTGCACTACATATGACTGGAAAACAGGATATATATATAGATATACATATATATATATATAAATATATATATATATATATATATATATATATATATCATCATCTTCTTTCGGCTGTTCCCATTAGGGGTCACCACAGCAGATCACCTGTTTCCATTTCTTTCTGTCCTCTGCATCTTGCTCTGTCACACAAAGCATCTGCATGCCCTCTCTCGCCACATCCATAAACCTTATCTTAGGCCTTCCTCTTTTCCTGTTACCTGGTAGCTTCATCCTTAGCATCTTTTTCCCAATATACTCAGCATCCCTCCTCAGCACATGTCCAAACCAACATAATCTTGCCTCTCTGGCTTTGTCTCCAAACCTTCCAACCTGGGCTGACCCTCTAATATACTTATTCCTAATCCTGTCCACTTTCATCACACCCAGTGCAAATCTTAATCTCTTTAACTCTGCCACATCCAACTCAAACTCCTGCCTTTTTGTCAGTGCCACTGTCTGCAACCCATATAAAATAGCTGGTCTCACTTCCCTCTTGTAGACCTTCCCTTTCACTCTTACAGGTACTCGTCTGTCACAAATTACTCCTGACACTCTTCTCCACCCACTCCATCCTGCCTGTACTCTCTTCTTCACCTCACTTCCACACTCACAGTTACTCTGAACTATTGACCCCAAGTATTTAAACTCATCCACCTTCACCACCTCTACTCCTTGCATCCTCACCATTCCTCTATCCTCCCTCTCATTCACACACATATATTCTGTCTTAGTCCTACTGACCTTCATTCCTCTTCTCTCTAGAGCATATCTCCATCTCTCCAGGGTCACCTCCACCTGTTCCCTACTCTCACTACAGATCACAAGGTTATCTGCAAACATCACAGTCCACGGGGAGTCCTGTCTGATCTCATCTGTCAACCTGTCCATCACCATTGCAAATAAGAAAGGACTCAGAGCTGATCCTTGATGTAACCCCACCTCCACCTTAAACGCATTTGTCACTTCCTCTGTCACACAAAGCATCTGCATGCCCTCTCTCGCCACATCCATAAACCTTATCTTAGGCCTTCCTCTTTTCCTGTTATCTGGTAGCTTCATCCTTAGCATCTTTTTCCCAATATACTCAGCATCCCTCCTCAGCACATGTCCAAACCAACATAATCTTGCCTCTCTGGCTTTGTCTCCAAACCTTCCAACCTGGGCTGACCCTCTAATATACTTATTCCTAATCCTGTCCACTTTCATCACACCCAGTGCAAATCTTAATCTCTTTAACTCTGCCACATCCAACTCAAACTCCTGCCTTTTTGTCAGTGCCACTGTCTGCAACCCATATAAAATAGCTGGTCTCACTTCCCTCTTGTAGACCTTCCCTTTCACTCTTACAGGTACTCGTCTGTCACAAATTACTCCTGACACTCTTCTCCACCCACTCCATCCTGCCTGTACTCTCTTCTTCACCTCACTTCCACACTCACAGTTACTCTGAACTATTGACCCCAAGTATTTAAACTCATCCACCTTCACCACCTCTACTCCTTGCATCCTCACCATTCCTCTATCCTCCCTCTCATTCACACACATATATTCTGTCTTAGTCCTACTGACCTTCATTCCTCTTCTCAATAGAGCATATCTCCATCTCTCCAGGGTCACCTCCACCTGTTCCCTACTCTCACTACAGATCACAAGGTTATCTGCAAACATCACAGTCCACGGGGAGTCCTGTCTGATCTCATCTGTCAACCTGTCCATCACCATTGCAAATAAGAAAGGACTCAGAGCTGATCCTTGATGTAACCCCACCTCCACCTTAAACGCATTTGTCACTCCCACAGCAGACCTCACCGCTGTCACAGTACCCTCGTACATATCCTGTACCACTCTTACATACATCTCTGACACTCCTGACATCCTCATGCAATACCACAACTCCTCTTTAGGCACGCTGTCATATGCTTTCTCTAAGTCTACAAAAACACAATGCAACTCCTTCTGACATTCTCTGTACTTCTCCATCAACACTCTCAGAGCAAACATCACATCTGTAGTGCTCTTTCCTGGCATGAAACCATACTGCTGATCACTAATCATCACCTCCCTTCTTAACCTAGCTTCCACTACTCTTTCCCATAACTTCATGCTGTGACTGATCAATTTAATCCCTGTGGTTACTACAGCTATGCACATCACCCTTGTTCTTAAAAATCGGTACCAAAACACTTTTTCTCCATTCTTCAGGCATCCTCTCACTTTCCAAGATTTCATTAAACAATCTGGTTAAAAACTCCACTGCCATTTCACCTAAACACCTCCATGCTTCCACAGGTATGTCATCTGGGCCAACAGCCTTTCCATTCTTCATCCTCTTCATATCCTTACTTCCTCCTATCTAATCCATTGTACTTCATGATTTACTATCCACACATCATCCAACCTTCTCTCCCTCTCATTCTCTTCATTCATCAATCCCTCAAAGTACTCTTTCCATCTCCTCAACACACTTTCCTCGCTTGTGAGTATGTTTCCCTCATTATCCTTTATCACCTTTACCTGCTGCACATCTTTCCTAGCTCAGTCCCTCTGTCTAGCCAATAGGTACAGGTCCTTTTCTCCCTCCTTAGTGTCCAACCTTTCATACAACTCTTCATATGCCTTATCCTTAGCCTTCGCCACCTCTCTCTTTGCCATGCACCTCATCTCCTTATACTCCTGTCTACTTTCTTCACCTCTCTGACAATCCCACTTCTTCTTTGCCAACCTCTTACTCTGTATACTCTCCTGTACTTCCTCATTCCATCACCATGTCTCTTTGTCATCCTTCCTCTGTCCAGATGTCATACCAAGCATCTTTCTAGCTGTCTCCCTTACAAGCTCTGCTGTAGTTACCCAGCTATTTGGTAACTCTTCACTGCCACACAGTGCCTGTCTTAACTCATCCTATAAATATATATAGTTTCATAGTTTCATAGTATAGTACTAGGCTATCTGCCCTGGGGCATTTGTAAGCCTAGCCATAGTGATGTGGCTTTTGCCACCCCATGAAATTTATTTTATTTATTTATTTATTTTACATTTGTTGACCGGGCTAGTCCAGCTGGATAATTTCCATTTTCAGTGGAGGCCCGGGGAGAAAAGCTCCATAATTAAAACAAGGTTAAACATTTAAGCAACAATGCATACATTTTAGTGTAGTAGAAAATACAGCGAAAAAAAACAGGTAAAAAACAAATAGCCTAAGCTATATATTCATATATTTTTTTTTTTTTTTTTAGAACAGTACAGTAATTTAGTCATTTGAAATAGCAGGGAAAGATAGTGATTTTTACGTAGGGAGGTATGGCTGAAGAGCGAAGAAGTCATTTAGTCTGGATTGGTACAGGAGCAGAGCCAGAAGTTGTTAAGTTGTAATAGAAGTTGTTTTTTGAAAAGTTGAAATGGTACAAAAATGTACAGAATAAATCTAGAATACTGTGCCTCTGTCTAGTAGTGACACAGTGAAGGTCCCCTTATATAATAGAATTAGTTTACTGTGCCCCTGTCTAGCAGTGACACAGATGTGACCCCTGGGGTAAACTTACGATCTCCCATCCACTCATCAAGATTTCTCTTGAAGAGAGTCAGTGAGGGGCTCTGCCTAATACAAACTGGGATCCTGTTCCAAAGCATGGGAAGCCTCTGGGTTATGAATCTATCCCTCCAGCATGTCCTATTCATACTTGTGCTGAGGTTTAAGTCTTTAGCTATATATATATATATATATATATGTATGTATATATACACATATGCACATACATACATATATGTGTATATATATATATATATATATATATATATATATATATATGTGTGTGTGTGTGTGTGTGTGTGTGTGTGTGTGCATGTATATTTTTTGAATGAATTGAATTCATGGAATTTGTGGGATGCTTAGGTGTAAATAAATGATATATATCATACTGTGGGATATGGTAAATTGCACTACTTATCATGCAACTTATTCCCAAAACCAATAGTGCCGGGAATTTCATTCAGTGCACCAGTAATCTATATAGTGGCCATGGTGGTGAAGCAGTTAGCATTGTCGCCTCACAGCAAGAGGTACTCCCATTCGATTCTCGGCTGGAGTGCCTTCTGTGTGGAGTCTGCATGTCCTCCCTGTGTTCAAGTGATGTTTAAAGATATGTAGGTAGGTGCGTGTGTGAATGGGTGTGCTTTCTTTGAAGGTTAGGTGTTGGGCTGGCAACTTGGCACTGTAAAAATCCACTGCCAATCATTAGCGGACCAGAGTTCCACTGTGGCGACCCCTAACTGGGAAAAAATGAAAGACACCAGTACTCTATACATATCTCCAGGAAGTAAAGCTGTAACAGGGATATTATTACATTAACATTTCTTGATATATATGTTGATTTCTGTAGGAGCTATTAGCTTAGAGAGTGATTTTTTAGCCTATGAGAAATAATTCATATTAGGTTTCTCAAGGAAATACTGAATAGGTGATGCATCTCCAGAAAGCTCAGCCATTCAGTAAATGTCAGTCATAGTTCAAAATCGCCACTGTTCTGTGAGCACTGCTATCACCTAGGTCTCTGATATACCCTGGATTAAAACAAACCCAGAAGGCAACACAGAATTAATAATACAGGAATAACTGTAGATATTTACTGCTAATATCATCCAGCAAACAAAAGAGGAAGAAAAAGTGACAGATTCAGCTCAGAAACAGCAGGATTAACTAAGATTTCTGAATAACAGCTTAAGCCATGTGCTACTAAGGCCCTGCATCTGACTGCAAGATTGGTAAAACACTATACAGCAAGATGTCAAAAGAGGAAAATAATATGGAAACAACAACTAAGACCAAATTCTCAGTACTAGCCTCACCTGAGAAAGACACATCTTCAAAAAGACAAAAGACAACTAAACAACTAAACAAATTGACAACTCTAAAACTACAAATAAATCCAAGACAGACCAGCCAGCTAATCTGGAAGACATAAAATCTGCCTTATTACCTATCCAGCAAGCAATAAAGGACTTATCATTACAATTTCAAACCTTTGGTGACTCATTCAGCCAAATAATATCCAGAATGGAAAAATCTGAGTCCAAAATAATAGAAAATGAAATAAAAATAGACTCTATTTCTCAAAGAACTGATGCCCATGACAAAGAAATACAAAACTTACAAGCAAAAATAACAGACCTGGAAGCAAGATCTCGAAGGAACAATATCATTGTCAGAGGAATACCTGAAACTGCACTTCATAACAATCTAATACCAACAATCAAGCAAATAATAAATTCTCTGCTAGAGGAACCTGAAGAAATGCAACAAATAACAATAGAGAGCGCCCACAGAGTCCTGAGGGAAATGCAAACACCACTGAAACCAAGACCTGTCTATATTAAAATATTAAACTACCAAGATGTAAATAAAATCATACTGGCAGCAAAGAAAAAAGGCGCACGCACCTGGAATAATAATAAAATCTCTTTTGTTCAAGAACTCCCAATACAAATAAGACAAGCAAGACAACTAATATCACCATACTGCAGGTTCCTAATAGAAAAAAAAATCAAATTCCAGATGAAATATCCAAATCAGTTAATCTTCTACATCAAAGAGGTTAAATACATGGTCAACCTGCAAGCAAAACCTTGAAGAAATAAGGTACTGTTGAACTGAACCATTCACTAAAACAGTACACCCAGTACTGTGTAGGTGAATGAAAATCCAGCCTTCAATAATAGGCAAGAAATAAACTGTCAGAAACAGGCTAGCTCATAGATTAATACTGGGAGAAAAAAGGAAAAAAACTTTGTTAAATGTTTTATGTAAATACTAGAAATGTGTTAAAAGATCCTGGAGAGAAGTAATCTCAGGAAAATAGTAAAATAACCTAACAATCTTGGGGTAATGTAAATATAGCCTTAATATGTTAACTATAGCAGAAGGACTGTTTGCCTAAGCTGTATTTTTTTAAGTCTCTCTATACTTCCTACCTCTGATAAATAGGTGCCAAGTATATATTTTACAACCCACACAGATTGATGTGGAAAAACATTACAGGCACCAAAGAAGGCCAAAATCTGAATAAATAAAGGGGAGGAAAAATAAGTCAAATGAAAGAAAGAAGACAAGATTGATTGTTTAACAATATTACTATGGTACATATATTGCTATAATTTACTGAGAAATGTATATTAATATGCTGTTTTAAAAATACTATTAGAAATAATTAGTCACAAGACAAAAACAATACATGCTGCACCTTAAATGCAATACCATAACTGTATAAATAATATGTTGGAAGAGGCTAGGGATATTAAGTAGCAGTGTTTGTTGAGGGAACTAGTTTGTTCAGCCTTGTTCTTATTGTTTATAGTAACACAGGGGGGATACTATGGGTTAAATCTATATCTAAAAAGAAAACACATTCCAAGATTAGACGTAAAGGTAAACCATATAACGAACCTTCATTTCCCCCCCCCCCCCGATTATTCCTGGTCCAGGGATATAGTGGTTAGGCACAGAGTAGGGACGGGGATAAATAGATGCTTTCCTAAACCATCACACAGTAACACATACAAAGATAACAAAACAAAACTAATATACATGGCATATCTTCGGAATATACCTAATAAATAAATGTGGGAAATATAATCATGGAATGTTAAAGGCTCCAAAACAAGAAGAAAAGAAACCAATTCTTAAGCCTTACATTAAAAACCACAGCCAACTTCATACTAACCCTTAATTTTATTATAAGAACCTGTTAGTTCATTCAAAGAAGAGACTTCGTAGGCTGGCGAATTCAAAACAGATAACATTCTATTGGTATAATCAGACCTATCAAAAATGACCAACCCTCCCCCCTTGTCAGGCTTAATCACTCTAACAGCCATCCCACATAAGTTGTTCAAAGCTGTAATCTGATCATTAGAAATGTTACTTTGATTATCAGATCGATTAATAGAGGTGTATGAGTGCCTCAAATCTAATTCACATATGCTTTCAAAAATGCGAAGATTGGGATGAAGCAGGGGATTGAATGTGCTAGGTAATTTGAGACTTGCTCTATCCCTAGATAAATCGTTGTTGAAAAACACATTCAGATTTAGTTTACGTACAAAGCATTTCAAATCAATAAGGGTTTTGGTCAAATTGAATTTTTGGTCTGGAACAAAAGTAAAGCCATTAGCCAGTAATTCCACTAATTCACTATCAATAGAGACGTTGGAAAAGTTATAAATCTGAAAGTCCCCTTTTGCATTAGTCAAAATAGTAGAGCACTGACTTTCCAAACATTCAAAACCAGATAGGGCACTAGATACTGCTGTTATTTCCAGTTCTTGTACTGTTGTTGACGGTTGCCCTTCCTCCCTAAAAAAGGTTTCTGGTGGGAATTGTGGTTATTTTTCTGGTTATTGGATTTAATCCTGTTGCTTCTCCTTAGTTCTTGCCCCAGTGTCTCTTCACCTCCATCAGTGTTGAAGTCATCATCGGTGGGAGTTTGACCAGAATTAGGTCTGTCAGCATTAACAGTCCCATTAGAATTCCTATTCATTTGGTTATCATCCCTGAAGTTTTTTCTAAGAAGGTTTGGGTAAACAACATTGGTTTGGTATGCTTGTCTGTCCCTTAACAGTTTTTTTTGTTTTATTGGATTTTAATTTAGCCAATAAGGAATCAAAACTGGAGAAAATCCGGTTATAATCTCATTCATGCTGAGAGACTGTCGAGCCTCAAATAATGACATTGCAGTTGTAACTGAATTACTGGACATTGTTCTTTCTTCCAATTTTTTCATCTTCGACAACCACTACTACCTCCAAAAGCAAGGGATTGCCATGGGCTCCCCTTGCGGTAGTATTGTAGCAAATTTGTTTGTCGCTTATTGGGAGAAAACATTTTTGTTTAATCATCCAGTCTTTCAGCAATGTTCAATATTCTATACTCGCTTTTTAGATGATGTGTTCATTTTAATAAAAGGTGGTATTGATGTAGTAAATGATCTCATTTCCTATATGAATGGGACGACTGAATTTTTAAAATTCACGTACCATTTTTCAACAAGTCAGATTGATTATCTGGATGTTGATTTATTTAAGGATGTGGACAACAATAGGTTTCGGTCATCTATCTTCAGGAAACCAACTTACTGCAATTCCTTCTTGCACTTTTCAAGTTGCCACCCATGGAAACAAAAATGGTCCATAGTTAAGGGACAATTGGTTAGGGCTGCACGAATGTGCAGCACAGCTGGGCTTTTGAAAATGAGTGTTTCTTTTTGAAGGATTTGTTCTTGAACAGAGGATATCCTGAAGATATGATTGATGCTTTGATAGACGAAGTGTCCTTTACAGGACTAGTGGTATTTATCAACCATTGCTTGTTCATACTGAACAGACTTCATCACTTTTTGGTGTTGATGGGGTTGATGTGAGTGTTAGTAATCCCCTTTCACCAGAATCTGTATCTGTTGTAACTACTAAGGATACTAATTTTTCTATTAGTTTTATCACAATTTACAATAAAAATTCCGAGAACCTTTGTTCTATTGTTCGTAAAAATTGGTATTTCATTACTAGTTCAGGTTTACAGGAAAGATTGGGGATGTTCCCCTCCATTGTTTATAAAAGAGGAAGTAATCTTAAGGAACTCCTTCAGAGGAATAAGATTGCTGATTTTTACTCTAGACAAAAAGGCACATTTTCTTGTGGTTGTTGTAACTGGTGTAAATACCTTCGGGTAGGGAACTCATTTTCCATTAAGAATAAGAAATACTTCATCAACCACAAAGTTAATTGTAACACAAGATCTATAGTGTATGTAGCCTTGTGTGACTGTTGTCCTGCATATTATGTTGGAAAAACGGATCACAGGTTTCGCGACCGTATATACCAACATATATATGCTATTAAAAATAAAAAAAGTGACAATGCTCTATCTAAACACTTATTGAGCAACGCAGGACACAGTTTCCATTTTATGGCTATCGACCATATTCAGGTGGACATTAGAGGGGGCCCACAATCACTTATTTTAGAAACCCGGGAACTTGAATGGCAGATCCTGTTGGATGCCTTCACAGTCCCAGGATTAAATGAGAATTGCAACATCTCATCTGTATTGAAATATAGGAGTTATCTTAGGTAAAACTCATGTGTTGACACATAATATTTAAAGTAAAAAATTTTCGCTTTCTTTTTTAAGCAAATTTGTTCTGGAATTTTGTGATTAACTTAATGTTTCATATTAGTCTCCCTTATGTATAGATTAAGTTATGTAAGGTCTCAGTCTGAACAGTTACTTTGTCTCTAACTTGCTTATAACAGTTTGTATGTTAGGAATCATTTATTATTGGAGGTTTTAAAAGTTTCCATTTTTAGTTAGACACACAGCTGGTTGTACTTGTTAACTTTGACTCTTATAGGGTCAAACCAATTTTATGTTTATGTATATATTTTATTATTGACGATGAGGAAATGACATCATTGGGTATCATTACTATTGTTTTTAAATTTGAAGAGTTGGCGCTCTTTTTTTGTATTCTGAGGAAGCTTCTGCAAGGACAGAAGCGAAAACGCTTTTTGTGTGGTAATAAATCTGCGTTTAAAACCAGTTTGGCAGCTTGACTCTTGAATGCCTTTTGGTTTTCAATGGTTTATTTTGTTTTTTTGAAAACCTAGAAAAGGATAAATCTAATCTGACCAAATCACATAATAAACAAGCCATTATCCCTTAATGAACTCAAACAAGGTTTCAAACTATATGACCCCTTTAAATATGGGAACAGTGCAGATAAAGCAGGGAAATTCACATTCTATTTGCAATGCCACAAAATGTGGTCAAGGATAGACTTCTTCTTAATCAATGACATATTCACTAACATGGACCCAACAATAACTATACATACCAGGTTCTTTTCAGATCACTTCAAAATCACACTAAACATTAACTGGGACAAAAAGATATATTTAGAGAATAGGGGTCATAATTGGTCATTAAACTCTAATTTACTTTCCAAAATGGATGTAATAAAAGAAACAGAAGCAATACTAAAAACAGCTCTTACAAATATCACTAACTCCCAAGTACCAACTGACATAGAATGGGCTGCAACCAAAGCACAAATTAGAGGATTGTTTATCAAAAAAGCAGCATACTATAAAAAAAATACAACTGAAAGAGGAGAATATACTGAAAGGGAAAATAGAGCATCTTGAAAAAGAACTAATAAATAACCCTAAGAACCAAACAGAAGCAGAACTTTTAAAACTGCAAAGGGATCTATATATGTTAGAAACCAGGAACCTAACTTTTTATGAAGCCAGAATGTTAGCCACTTACGCAGAAGAAGCTCAAATACCATCTAGAGCTCTGGCCAGAATTATCTCCCAACACAAAAATGCCTCCAATATATCAGAAATAAACTACAGAGACAAAAACTACACAAAAACGAAGACATTATTAAAACATTTGAACAAATATACTCTCAAATATATGGAACACAAATACTACAAACCTCAAAGTAAGCTAGAACTCTTTTCCTTCAAAAACTGAAATTCCCTAAACTCAATTTAGACGAACAAAAAAACCCAACAGAACCGATATCCATCAGTGAAATTATTACAACAATCAAACACTTAAAAGCGCAGAAGGCTCCGGGTCCGGATGGATTCACATCAGAATTTTACAAAGCATTTCCCCCCTTGATAGCCAAACTACTATACTATACTCTGAATTACATAATAAGCTATAAAATAAATGATATCCATTTTAATGCCTCTAAAACCATCTTTATATTAAAAGAACACACAGATCCCAAAAACCTCGACAGCTACAGACCCGTCTCCCTCTTAAATATAGACACTAAAATATTTACCTCTATACTTGCAAACAGAATGAAAAATCTGATAGAGAAAATCATTTCCCCAGAACAATCCGGTTTTACACCACATAGACAGACTAGTGACAATACATTAACATTAGATGCACTAATATCCTATGCTAACCGATACAATATCAACATCTACACAATGGTAGTGGATGCCCACAAGGCATTTGATAGGGTTAATCTAGAATTCTTACTCCAAACACTACCCTACTTTAATATACCCAATAACTTCATTCAGATCATCCAAACTCTTTATAGCAACTCATACACATCTTTTTATATAAATAAAACTTGGTCAAATAGGAACCTAATAAAAAATGGAACAAGACAAGGATGCCCATTATCACCCTTCCTGTTTAACCTATACCTAGAACCACTCTTTCTATACATTAAACAAAATACATATCACAATCCTCCATCAATACACAACTTCAAAATATACCTCACTGCATTTGCAGATGATCTGAACATATACTGCACTACACCAAATTCAGATATAAACAAAATAATAGCTGCAATTGAGCATTTCTCGACTATGTCTAACTACAAACTAAACCTCAATAAAACTAATATTTTCCCCCTAAAAACACCCAAACTCATCTCACTAATACCATTGTTAAACACAATAAAAATAAAAGAAGAAACTAAATATCTGGGAATCACCTTTTTCCAGAATAACAAAGACTTCTACCAACACAATGTAAACCTGAAATGGCAAAATATAATGCAAGACTGTAAAAGATGGAACAACCTATAACTACCATTCTTGGTCAAAGTATCAGTAATCAAAATTAACATTTCACCTAGACTAATGTATATATTCATGACATCACAGACAACAATACATAATAAATTATTCAAACAAATTACACATTCTCCCACCCATAGCCGGCTTTAGGCATAGGCCAACTAGGTGGCCGCCTAGGGTGCCTCTCTAGCAGGGGCGCATTTCTAGTATTTATTTGCTGTAGGTAGACCAGGATGGGGGCAAAAAGTGGTGTGGTAGGGGTGCTGTGGAGCCAGTTTGCCTAGGGCACTAGTTGACCTAAAGCTGCTCCTGCTCCCACCCAACATACCCAGAAAACAAGCAAATACACTTTTAACAATTTTCCTACTAATGAAACTGTATATAGCTTTTAAATGGCTAGATACGATAAATATCTCTTGGGAGGATTTTAAACAAGTAGCTATACAACACCTTTTAGCTCATAAAATAGTATTAGATCAAAGAAACAAAAACATGAAATCCAGAGAAATTTGGGAACAAACCTTTAATATCATATTAGCATAATTCGTCACACAGCAACTTAGAAATACACTATAATGGAACCAAAGAACACATACAAGTTCAGATATTAAATAATAACTTGGATATTACAAATGTATATACTGCCTATATAACTGTGGAACTAACAGTGAAAGCATCTATGTACATAGTGTAAATAGATATGCTGTACGACCTATATCCTGTGGTATTTGACATCAATGTATAACATATATATATATATATATATATATATACATATATATATATATATATATATATATATATATATATATATATATATATATATATATACATATATATATATATATATATATATATATATACACGGTCATGTTGTAAGAGTTTTTATTTGTGACATTTATTAATGTAAAAGTAAAAATTATTGAAAAAAAAAATGTCAGTCATAAGACAGTTGATGAGAAAGGACAACTGAAGAGGGTCCATGCAACAATGAAGGGTATATAAAGGCAATAAGTTGTCTGTGGCACTGAAGAGCTTTTGTCTGGCTGAACAGAAAGGGATAAAGGAGTTAGGAAGTCCTCCTAGAATTACTAAATTTTCATCTATGATAAGCTTGTGCTCAAAACAGAAACTGTATTGTAGGCTGGGTATATAAAATGAACCCCAGTATCTACCACATCCAAAGATCAAAGGCAAGAAAAAACAAACTGCTACTAAACCAGCACAGCTCCTTCTGCCAAACAGCAGGATTAAATGCCTCCCAAACACACGTATGCTTGTTCTGGAAGTCAAAGGCAAAAACAACAAACTGCTACTAAGCCAACACAGTTCCTAATTCCAAGCAGCAGAACTAAACACCTCCAATAAGCACAGTCAGAGAGGTGAAACTCATCAAAAATAAACTCAGCCAGATAGCCAAACTCACTGAAGCAGGTCTTTTTAAATTCCAAAGGGATAAGCAAACAAGACGCCAATAAACGAATGACTTCAATTTTATTACGCACCACGATACTGCTTTTCGTCGGCGCCCTGCACCAACTTCTTCAGACTTTGAAAAATAACAACTCACACTTAAGTGCTGTTACATTTAAAGCCATTGCAAGCAAAGTCTATTACAAAACACACCCTCCAATTACCTTAAAGGAACAGGCATAAGTAGCTTCAATCTAACTAAAAATGTTCCTATTCCATAAACACACAATATAAAAAGTTGTATGTGATATAAAATATACAACTGTAAAACTAATACTGTTCCTTACATAGCACTTAAATGATGCAATCAAAAGTTAATAATATTGTAAAAGCACACTTACTTTGAACCAAATATGCATAATACGACTGACACATTAAAATAAATAAAAAAGGCATGCCATAATATTTCAAATATTGATAAAAAGACATTCCATCTTCCAAACATGGTATAAAATATATATATCAAGATTGCTCCACCGGTCCTATGTCCAAATCACACCCGATGTTATACCCCCCATACATCATCTTTCCAAACTCCTCAGCTTAAGGACACAGCTGATAGATAACATACTATTGAGGCCGGGTTGATGGTAGGCTTCAAGTCTCAACTGCCACATAAGCTCCTTCATTTGTAATTTCAGGGATTCAGTCACCCCCCAATTCACATAGTTCAACTGGTCAATGATCATAAATGTAAAATCATGGCCAGGGTGATTATAGACATGACTTGCTAGGGCATTCTCCAGTTTAATCTTCTTCATGGCATATAAATGTTCGTACATGCATTCATTCAATCTTCTGTCCATCTTCCCCACATAAAAAGCTGGGCATGACGAACAAGAAGCAAGATACACTACATGTGTCGATGCACAATTATATCTCCCTTTGATAAGGTACTTGGTGCAATCATGAAATATGTGCCCGACCTCACATATCTACAATGTTTGCATATATTGCACTTATACATGCCAGCTCTTGGAGTCATGTTGCCACGTTTCCTTTCTAACATGTTCTTGATATTCAGACCCCTCCTGAATGTAATCTTCAGGGCCGGCCCTAAATTATTGGGTCCTGTTAGTTCAGTTGGCAACAAACCCCAATTTTTCTGGATGATGGACACTATAGCTCTAGCATCCATGCTAAAGGTAGTGATGAAACAGCAATGGTATACACCTCTAAGTTGTCTGTCACCTCTGGGGTAGCTATTCTCCGAGACAGAGTAACCCAAAATGGGTACCACATCCAAAACAATTAAAGTATACACCCATGATTTTATTCCCCCTGTGCAACATTTCTAAACAGATAAAGAATATGTCTAACTTCAGTTGTTCTCATGTCTAGGTGTGAATTAGCAGAGACAAATGTGTGCTCCCACCAAGGAAACTCTTATGGTCACAACACCAGGGGACTTAGCGTGTATTTGATCTGGCATGAAAAGCTTACAAGAGACTTTTAATCACCTTTTTACTCTCTGCATGATGTGATTCTGCTGATTTTATGTAATAACCAAATTTCCCTCATTTTGGATGTTTCTTCAGACTGAGGTAGGTTTTCTTCAAAACAATAGATTTGAGACACATGCTTTAAGACTTTGATATAGTCTAGGGATTTAGGAAGGCTTTGGAGGTCATTGGTATTAAATGAAATGATCTTCATGTCAAGAATTAAATAAAAAACAGCATTTTATTTATTTTTGGCAATTAAATACATAAAAAGGTTTAACAGATTGTCACATAGTTAATCTGAATTCAAAAAATAGTAAAGTAGTTTTTAAGTCATCCATTATAGTAAACATTCCCATCTGCACTCTAAGCTCCAATAGACAACAAGCATAAAGAAAAGGAATAATATATTCATACTCTATATCAAACAACTCTAAAAACAAATCAAGAAGCTTTATATCAATGTACCTCAGAAATTGTTGAATAACTGTACCAAATAAGAAGAAAAAGTGAAATGCACTGCATGCAGAGTCCTTGCTACCCGCACTTTCCAAGGGAAGCTACCCTGAACAGAACATACATTTTTGAGGTATATTAGCATGTCTACCACAAGATCTTTGTCATGGTCCTAAAATCCAACAAATGTTTAATTACAGTGTTAAACTGTAATTTTCAAACCTGAAAATAGTGACAATAATTATGTGAAACAGGATTTTGGTGCTTTAAAATATTTCCCTTAATTTGAGGTACAGTATTCCTTGATTTAGTATTAGGAGTGAAGGGATCCCAACCTCACCACCGCCTCCCCCCCCCCCCCCCAACACACACAACGTGGTGCAGGGTGTGACATTCTCCTGCGAAAATTATTTAATGGTAGTATAGCAAGTTTTGAAATGTATAGTTTTCTTTTGATTTGCCTACTTTTTGTAGATGGTGAATATGCCACATATGTGTTAAGAATGTGGAAGACATTTCTCTTTGGTTATTGGCTGTTTTTCAAAACTACTTAAAGTGGGGAATTCAAAGCCAGTGCTCTATTCTACTGACCTACTGCATGTTTCACATTCCTGCATATTAATTATTTAGAATTAGGAACAAACAGGAGGATTTCAAGTACAAGTTCTTGCTTCATCTAGAAAAGATCTTCACCATCTGAATGATCTCTGGAACCAGACCGGCTTCATTTTCTGAACTGACAGTATTAACTTGCTGGTCTTTGTGAATGAAGGAACATTAGTCTTATTGCCTCTTTTAGAATTTCATGATGACATTTTGATTTGGCTGTTATCTGTTTTTTTATGTCTATTTAAGAGGATGTTGTGATGATATGAGGTACTGCCATCTGTGCCAGGGAGAGTAGGGCAGTGCATGTGTAACATATGCTAGCATAGCTAGCTGGAGTTTTGTAAAGAAATTTGTCATTTGACTATCACACTGATTTATACAGATGCTTGTGTTAAAATGTATTTGTAAAGTTGCTTGTGTTAAAAATGCAGTAGGTCCTGCTGAACAGAAAAGAGATATACATTTAATTAATTATAATAATACTGTCTGACATACATGTATATGTTTTCACAGAGAATTCTGGAAGTGAAGAGGTTAATCTCAGTTCAGCTAATTTTGAAAAATAGGTTGAAAATTAAATGGGTTGGTTTGGGCCATAAATATTTTCTCTTTCAGGTCTGACTGCAGCCAGAGACAAAAATGTGTGGAAAAATCAGGACTAGGAATCTTACTGTATTGTCTTTAGGGGGACTGCAGCCAGAGACAAAAATGTGTGGAAAAATCAGGACTAGGAATCTTACTGTATTGTCTTTAGGGGTGAACTAATTGCTACCCTAGAATGGTGAATGTTTTTGAAATTATTTTATAGCTTTCAGATGCTGCAAAAGATCTTAGCAAAGCTCTGAGTGTCTATTGTACCAGAGTCAGGTAACCAGATGTGATGTCATTCTATAATCAGCACTGAAATGATTCTTTAGATATTAGTGAAAGGTATTTTGGAGCTCTCACAGCAGCACTTTGGAACCTGACAGGAAAGATCTCTCACAAATATCTCACACATCCACACACCACATTTTGCCTTGCTGTAGTAAACAACTTAACACTCGTTATCTTGCCTTGCTTTAGTAAGTAACCAGGGAACAGTAATTCTTTAGTCAGTCAGGAAAAATCGTGAGATTAGTTAAGCATTGTTTTTCTCCATCTAAGTGAATCTATCCAGCTGTGTTATTTGTATATCTCCTGTGATTGAAATCTGGTGTTTATTGTAATTAGATATTCAGTATTCTCATGTTTTCTATTTTATTATTTATTATTAAATATTTCAATAACTTTCATTGTGGCTGGTCCTATAGAGAATACTGTTTAATATCTTGAGAGTACCTATGCTTATTTTAGTGACACTGTGGCACTCCTGAAAGCCTTGCTGCATTGGTCAAACTCTACCATTTGTATTAGTACTAATTTTACTCTATATTATTGGGTACCCTTGTAAGAGCTTTAGAGTAGCTGATTGGTGGCAGAGAAATTACCTTATAGTCTGTGCAGAGGGGGCACAGCTGATAAATCTGTGCCAGCAATAATTCCCATGTGTGTGTGTGTGTGTGTGTGTGTGTGTGTGTGTGTGTGTGTGTGTGTGTGAGAGAGAGAGAGAGAGAGTGTGAAAATCAAATATCCAAGTGTGTGTTGTGAGCTACTTGGAGCAGGGACACAGAACTCCAGGGTGATCAGTGTGGAGTCTTGTGTGGGACCTGGAGAGAGAGAGAGAGAGTCCAGCCCCAGGTGTGGAATATGCTCCCTTTGTGCTCTTAAGGGAAATTTTGCTTGGTGCAGAGAGCTGCAACTGAAAATACAGTGTGTATCCATCATTGCCCCTAGTGGCCACCCCTCACCAGTATCTAGTGCTGAGGATTAAGGCTCCTTGATTACTGGCCTGAAGTAGGGACCATCACAGGTGGTTATACAGCCAGACACTATACTCTGCTGACCGTCTATAAGCTTCCAATCCTGAAATCTGTTCTGCTGACCTGCTATAAGTTTCACATTCCTGTACCTTAACCAAAAATGAAGAAGAAAGAGAAAGAGTTCAAGTACAAGGCCTTGTTTTATCAAAGTAAGGACTAACCTCACTAAGTACAACATCAAGGTACCAATAATTTATTTGCTAGACACTCTCTAAAGTTAAATCCCCCATACTTTACAAGAAATTAAACCTGAGTAAGAGCCATCTGCTACCCTTCTCTAGTCAACTAGTAGAAGCTTAGGTTTATAGAGCTGCACTAACCCAACAAACTTCCACAGGTAAACTTGTGCACACTTATCAATCCAAGCTAAGGTAAGCACTCCGTTTTCATTTATGTAAACACCAGGATATATCTGACTCTAATATAAGGTAATCACTCTGTTTTTAAATAACATTAGCCCTAAGATATAATTGATTTCTAAACCAAAGGTAAATCCTCTGCATCATGCACCCCTCCTTTAATTATTACACAATGTCTGCTGTGTACTGTTACATAGTTTTGAATGTTCAGTTGTGGCTAATTGATTAATTCAGTTGTCACTTTCGGAATACCATTCTTTATTAAATGTCATTTGATTGATTTAGTTGTTGACCTATGATAACCATTTTTTGCTGTATTTTTGCACAGCTGTCACTTCTTGTTATTGGTACTGTTTTTTCTCCAGATTAACTGTTACAACTAGTTACATAGTTACAATGGTACTAGTTAGTTCTTTACTGTTTGGCTACTGAATGAATTGGTATTACAAGAATATAACACTTAAACATATAGTATCGTATATATTTTTAAATAGCATCCTATGCAGCAATGTGGTTAATTGCTTCCATTTGAGTTTTACTAAAAGAACACTGTATTTCATCTTGAATCTACGTTGATTATTCGTCTTTACTATTGCACCAGGGTTGCCAATACCCAATGCCACTCAGCTTGTGTTCTTTGAACTTTAGTGGAAGTTATACCTGATAGCAGATTGTTACAATAGATAAGTCAGTACAGTAGATAGGTCAAGCTTAGCACTCAAATTCATAGATGCAGAAACTCAGCAATCCCTTAAGAGTTCAGACTGTTAGTTGAGGAGAATGCTAGATCTTTGCAATTAACATTTTTAACCTTTTTGCCTGTTACAGAAAGTAGCTTTTCTTTTTAATTTCCTCAAGTCTTTTGGGTTCCTAATGCCATAATGGGAATGGACCACATTCCTTAATCAGAGCATAATTAAAGTTTGTGAAATTACTATTGTTTCGATCTTTGATGTCAGCTCTTCACAGCACCTGCTATATGTCCAGAATTAACTCCTCCTCTAATTTAAATGGAGTTACATGTATCAGTTTGTTTGTTTGTGTCTTTCGGCTTTTCCCGGTTAGGGGTCACCACAGCAGAACTCCGGTCCGCTAATGATTGGTAGTTGAGTTTTACGTGCTGAGTTACCAGCTCTGAAGCACAACCTTCAATGAAGGTACGCCCATTCATGCATGTCTCCACGCAGAAGACACTCTAGCTGAGAATCGAACCAGACAGCTTCTTACTGTGAGGCGACAACGCTAGAGTTACACGTATCAGTAACATGTCTAAATACAACTGCAAATTCTTTTTTATTAGACCAGCTACTCTTACTATTATAGGAACTGACTGAGAATTGTATGACTTTGTCGCTCTCTGTACATAAGATACTGTAATCACCGAATGTAGCAATTTCAATATTCAATGCTACTATTGTCTTTTTTCCTCAACTACTATATCTGGTTTCTCACATCCACTTTTAGAACAGTTGCTAATGGGTAGTCCCATGTTATATAAATGTTTTCTACAATGCCAAGAATGTTAAGAATCTAAATGGCAATGCTCAGATCTGCTCTGAGCTACAGCAGCATGGCATTAAATACACTGATCTCAAGGATATTGCCAATATCCTGGCAGATCGATTTAGTGCCAACTTCACTCCCCTCTTACCCCCTAAATGGCCCATCTCAATACCAAAAGATTGCCAAATTCCGATAATCACAGCCACACAGGTAGAAACAGCACTCTCCAAAGCTAAGAATACAGCATCCATGGGACCAGATGACATCCCAGGCTGTGTACTACATGAACTACAAAATGAACTGGCACCCCACCTAAGTGTCATGTTTAATCATAGCCTCACTTCAGGCTTCATGCCCACTGAGTGGCGCACAGCTACAGTTATCCCGATCCACAAGGGAGGATCCACCTTGGATCCCAGGAACTACCGTCCCATCAGTCTGACAAGCCTGATCTGCAAGGGCATGGAACGCATTATCAAGGAACTTATAAACAAAGACATTGGCAACCTCCAGACATTGGACCCCACCCAGTTTGGGTTTGTGAAAGGCCAATCTTTTCTCCTGAATCTGATTGACTTCTTTGAATCAGTCTCTAGAGCTGTGGACGAGGGTAAGGAGGTCCACAGAGCCTATCTGGACCTCGCCAAGGCCTTCAACACCATCCCCCACTCTGGAATCATAGATAAACTTACTAAGTTGGGCATAATTCCCTACGTCACTCGATGGGTTGCCAACTGGCTTACTGACAGAACCGAGACTGTATAAGTAGCCGACTCCAAATCCATCTCCAGAAAAATGACAAGTGGAGTACCTCAGGGTTCAGTCCTGGGACCACTCTTGTCTGGCATCTACTTCTCTGAAGTACAGGCCAACAGTAAGGGACTCTGGCTAACAAAGTTTGCAGATGACTGCAAACTGGGAGCCATTATTGAATCCCCAAATGATGTGGATATTCTACAAAAGGGCCTAACAGAAACAGATGCCTGGTGCCAGAGCCATGGGCTCAAGCTTAATGCCAAGAAATGTGTAGTCATCCCCTTTAGAAAACAACATGTACCTATGAACTACCACATAGGTGGCAGGACACTAAACATTGAAAGTGTGATGAGAGACTTAGGGACACAAGTGGACAGTAGTCTCACTTTCGATAACCACATCTCCACAACAGTCAGGAAATCCTTCTACGTGGCACACCTCATCACTAAGGGCTTTTCATCCAGAAAAAAGGAGGTCATTGTCCCACTGTATTCATCCCTCATTAGACCCATTATAGAGTATAATGGCCCATTTGGTATGCACCTCACAAGACAGCTGGAAAGGCCACAGAAATACCTCACTAAACGAATCACAGGCCTAAAGCAGATGCCATATGCTGACCGTCTAAAAAAACTCCAGCTATACTCTGTGGCATATAGTCTACTCAGAGGCAATCTCTGCTTAACATACAAGGCCATGTCAAACCCTGAGCTGTTGGACATGATCCACTTAAAGAAATCCCAATCCCTCAGAGCCACACGCTCCAGGGATCTAAATATTATCATCACAATGAATAAAACATGCTGGAGGGATAGGTTCCCGACCCAGAGACTCTCCATACTCTGGAATAGACTGCCCGTACATGTCAAGCAGAGCACCTCATTGGCCCTCTTCAAAAGGAACCTTGGTGATTGGATGGGAGATAGGAAATTCACCCCGGGGATCATGTCAGTCGCCCTGCTAGACAGGGGCCCAGAGAAGTAAATATTGTGGGAAAAAATTTCCAGAGAATTGTTATGGCTAGGCTTGCATAGGCCTTAGGGCTGATAGCCTAGTACCAACCTATGAACCTATGCTTTGTGGTTCATATTTCTAATCTTTCTCAACTATTTCAACATGGTAGTGTTTGCACAATCCCCAATGCAACTGTCTTGCCATATTATTGTCTTTCAATATACAGGCTCTCTGTCATGAGTGTATCAAACTCTGCAACAAGATGTGTGATTGTTTCCAGTTCTTTTTTTACAGAATGTGATTTTTGTCTGCTTCTCCCACACGTTCAATGGACTTTGTAAACCAACATATATGTACTCCATTATCCTGGGCTGTCTTCTGCGGTGGTGCAGTGGTAGCATTGTTGCCTCACAGCAGAAGGTCCACCCATTCGATTCTCGGCTGGAGTGCGGGGAGTGCCTTCTGTGTGGTGTCTGCATGTCCTCCCTGCGGTCGGGTGGGCATTCAAAAGAAATGTGTAAATGGGCGTGCCTTCGTTGAATGTTGAACGTCGAGCTGGCACCTCAGCGTTTGTCAAAATCTACTGCCAATCATTAGCGGACCGGAGTTCCGGTGTGGCGGCCCCTAACCGTGAAAAGCCGAAAGACGACAACAACATCCTGGGCTGTCATTATTAACCTTTCATCTTTTGGTTTCATTTCAACTCTCCTTAAACATTCTTGTATCCAATACTGATTGATATGAGGTTGTTCTAAGGGATCTCCATACTTGCCACAATATTTCTGCCTTTACATCCTTCTTTCCTTCATATCGGATCCTTCTCCTTATATTCTTTTTTTTGTTTTTTGGTAAATTCAGTTGCTACCTGATTTTTGTCTGCTTCTGGTTTAATTTTTGTTTCTGCTTGATACCAATATATTTCTGCTAAACTAAGAAGGGAATTTATCTTAGATTTCTTTTCCTCATGTTTTAAAACTTTCACTATGCTTGATTTTGATGAGATCAGCAGATATGTATGCAGTCCCATGATTCCAGATCATGCAGTCATTTTCGAGGAAAGCCATACCTCCTTCAGAATGAGGAATATGTAATTTTGGTATACACTGATTTTAGATATCATGTGGCTTGAACCATTTTTCTTGTTTTCTTGTCCAACTGTTCCAGCACCTTTTTGGGCCTGTCAATCACCCCAAAACTGTAAGTTACAACAAGAAGACTAATTGGTTTATAGCTTGGACTTTGTTCCTAGATGTCAAGGCAGTCTTCAGTATTAATTTTATTCTTATAAAGCATTCCTTACTTAATTTTATTTACATTTGCTCATGTTTTATTGCCAATCCTTCATCAGTTCCCAAATATGTGTACACTCCCTCCTGCTCAAGTTCCTTTATATCTCGTTCCTGTCAAAGACTGATATTTTCTTGGTGCTACAGCTTTCCTGCTTTAAACTTTGCTTTTGTATATTTATCAAGACCAAATGACATTCTTATATTTCTAAGAAAGTTTAACCACTTGCAGTTGTGCTTTCAACTCATCTGATGAACTATACAGTTACTAGTCATCCACAAAAAGCAGATGAGAAGTCTTTAAACAAGCTTGTATTCTGGGAGTCAAATTATAACCATGGCCTAGTTAAGTAAACAGTTTATAGGGTTAAGGGTAAGACAAAAATGCAGTGATGACAAAGAATCACCCTGGAATATCCCCTTTTGATTTTTTATCCCTGGTGTAATAATTTGCCCTTTGTCACTTTTACGATGTGCCTTTGCGAATATCCTTTTACCAGTCCATTACCCTACCTTGTCTCATGGGATCTTATTCTCTTCTAGCCCCTTCGGCGGTCATCCTATTTGTACTAGGTACTTCAAGGCAAAATATCAATTGCTTTATACAAATAAAATATTACTTATTTCCAACAGCTATAAAAGTGTGGGAGAAGTAAGCACTTCTTCAGGTGGGAGACTAAACTCTCACATCAAACTACTACAAAAAATCCAGAAGTTCATGTAAAATTAAACCACTAAGACCCAAAATCATACAACTGGCAGTATGGACCTTAACTGCAAAAACAATAAAATGTTAATTCCATTCATCCCCAATTTCTCAGAACTTGTTTCAAAAATATCACAGCTAAAATCAAAGTCTAATTTTGTACCTTTCAAAACAAATCAGATGATGTACTTCCTCCAAAAAATATCTGTAGTGTAAACATCTGAATTTAGGAAAAAACAGACAAGTGAAGCCTGATATAATCAACTTCATGAAATAAAGCAATAAAATGATTATATGGTCTGTTGTTAAAGAATATTTGACATATAAATGTCACATGGACGAATCTGTAAAATAAACTAAAATAAAAAAATGCATCTGAGCAAGTAAAAATATCTGCTGAGGGAGGATGTTACTTTAAATTAATGAAACTAAATATAGTCTCCAAACTATAACTAATGACAAACCGATCACAAGTTTTATAAACTTTTTATACTAATGCTGCCATTTAGGAGTGTGTGGTATCCTACATTTAGTCTTATTTGCCATTCGGTTTCTTTTTTTTTTTTTTTTTTTTTTTCAGCTACTGTAATCTCCACCCCTGGCAGTACATGAATGACATAAACAAGGTCATATTTACGCTGTGTGGAAGTCTTCCTTTAAAGAAGAAGGGGAGGGGACAAAATTGCAGTAGTAGCACTGATTTGTTAAATAGCACACATATTGTTTCGCGTTTTAATGTTTAATAATCTTCCCTGTTAAAGCTTGCTAAAAGACACAGCAAAAACAGTTTTCTAACTGAATGAACTCAACTGCCTGGAGCAGATGAAGCTGTTACAACCAGCCAGTTTTAATGCAGGCATAATTTTGTTTACGTTCATGCTCAGATGACTATACTTTCATTGCTTAATCACTAACTATAGAACATGATAGCAAGACACGTCAGCTCTCGCTTTACCAAGAAATCTACTTGTTTTAGAAAAGTACGTAATCAGTCATGCTGTATCTTGCAAACTGAAATAGATGCTGGTGATTCAGACATTGTTCTTGAAAGATAAAGCTTTTTTCTTTACCTAAAATAATGCAAAACTTTCTAAAGTGCCATCAGTGAAATAGTCCTCAGAAAATGAAGTCCTTTAGCAAGGCAAGATTCTGAATGAGAAGGATTTAATAAATGGTGTTCAGATGTTCTATGAATTCCACTGCTCACTCCTGTATAACAGAAAACCTGTCTCAGTATGTATTTTATACAGCAGAGGCACATACAAATGTGAGTACTAAAATCAGTTTTGTGCAAGCACTGACTGGTCCCTATTTCTCCAGTCAGTATGCAATTAGAAGCTCTAAACGCCTTGTTTAATGGAGGGGCACAGGTTGTCATGCTGTGTGCCTCTTCTTTTCCATGCCTGTATGCACAAATGGCAGTGCTACTGTTAGGAAGCACACACACAAACTGCAGTACTACCATCATTATCCATGCCCTTTGCACAGACATTAATAGTGCAAGTGGTATGCAGGGTACACAGGCTGCATCCTGTAGCCCAAGCCTTTTTGTTGCACCTCTGATTTACTTTTGCATTGATAAACTTCATGGCCATTCAGTACCAGACCTATCAGCAATAAAATTCTAAGCGTGTTTCCTGCCTTTCCTGTAACTAGTCTAGTCCAAATACAGATTGCTGTATCCAGGACTGTTTGTAAGCTTCTGAGCCCCCAAAGCCTTTCTGTGTTGGAGAGAAGCCTTCTAGCTTATCAGTGGGAGTGCTAAGCACTAGGTAGCCTATCTACCACAAGAGTGGTTTCTGGCCCAGAAATTGTAGTTTATTTGCCATTTGGGCAGTTTTTCCATCTCTTTCAACTTTCTGGTTTAAAAGTCCATGTTTGCGCTTGTTTCCCATCTTTCCTGCAACTAGTCTAGTCCATTTGTTGTATCCAGGACTGTTTGTAAGCTTCAAAGTGCCCCGAGGCTTTCTGTGTTAAAGGGAAGCCTTTTAGCTTATCAGTGGGAGTGGTAAGCACTAGGGAGCCTATCTACCACAAGAGGAGTGTTTTTTGGCCCAGAAATTATAGTTTATTCGCCATCTGGGCAGTTTTATTTCCATCCATTTCAAATTTCTGATTTAAAATCCCACATTTGCTTTTGTTTCCCAAATTTTCTGTAACTAATCTAGTCCAGATACAGATTTTCTGTATCTAGGACTGTTTGTAAGCTTCTGAGCAGTGCCAAAGTCTGCTCTTCAACTTTTCCCCTAGATCTGCTAGTTCTCTCCTCTACTGCACTTTTACTAGTTTATTAGTCTCGCACTTTACCATACCTGGCTTCTTGTAGCAATTATTGTGGCACACAAAAGTGCTACCAGCACTAAACGTTCTACAAGAAAACAGCTTCAGTACTTATTATTAATGGCCACCCCTCCAGACATGTCTAAAGGTCAGTTCCCTGTCCTTTTTCCTATTAACCTAGTGAGCTTGGGCATCCTGAGGCAATGTAGCAACTGCCTCATGTACAAAGACAACCTTCTCCTCTTACCTCCCAACACTCATACTTGTGAGAGATGCACTTATATATCCAAACTGGAAGCCACGCACTCTCCAGCCAAGACCAGAATAGCTGGTCAAGAAGAGAAGGTCAAAACTTGCACCACACCACATAGAACACACAGCCCTCCAGAACACATACCAGCACTGCCTTCACATAAAAACGCAAACCACACACCCAACTTCTTGGAGGATTTCAGTAAAAATCTATCCAAACAGCAGAGACCTCCAAGGCTGAAACACATTCGATCACCACAACACAACACTAATCACGAGATACATTACTCTCCTAAACAGTGTGCCACTCAACCAAAGCCCCCAAGGCAAAGCAGCATGCCCAACATGCTAGTCATTGGTGACTCAATAGTGAGGCACATGGATGTCCCACTCACTAGGTTGAATAAGGAGAAAGTAACAGTCAGCTTCCTGCCAGTCCCAGCATCTGCCACATAATGCATGCACTCAGCAGGTACAGATATGACTCTGTCATTGTACATGTGGGTGTGAATGATCTGAGATGTGCCTCCCTGGACTACATGAAAAAAGACATGGAGGAGCTCTCGGATTATGTATGACCCTAGCCCTGAGCAGCATCCTACCATCGCCCAGAATGATACCACAGTACAAGCAGAAAATTATTGATTTCAACAATTGGTTAGGTTTCTGGTGTCATTGTAAGGGGATCCATTATCTGTCTGCCTGGGATGACATGATTGATAGACCTTGATGCTTTGTCAGAGATGGCCTACATCTGTCATCCCTGGGCTTCTGGATACTGGCCAAGGCTCTTGCCACCCCTATAGTGCCTTTTTTAGGCATTGTTCAAAAGACTAAATTACCACCATAACAGCTACAAAAAAATGCAATCTGAGGGTGATGCTACTCAATGCTAGAAGTCTAAATTTCAAAATGCACTCACTCAAAGCACTCCTTAAAATGGAGAACATCGATATTTGTGCTGTAACAGAGACCTGGTTCAAGGCAGCAGAAAACACCCCTGCACTACCAGGCTATAAATCATTCCACACTTTTCGGCCCCAGAACTTGGACTAAAGCCCTAAAGGTGGTGGTGTTTCCATATTCATAAAGGATACGCACACCTCCAGACTGGTAGCCCAACATAACGCATCAGAGATACTTCAGGTGCAGCTAACGTTGGGTAAGACAGCAATTCAGGTCATAGCCTGGTATAGGTCCCGAACCATGTCCTAAGACTCATGCTCCACGTTCCTAAGCACCCTGGAGAATATAAGGGTCCAACCTAACACTCTCATACTGGGAGACCTCAATTACCAACAACCACAAAAGTTCGCAATGGAGAAACCAAATAAGGGTAATGAGACCGAGGCCAATATCCAACACACAAGACCTCAATTACCCATCCATTAACTGGGAAAACTACTCATGTATCAATACACTGGCCCAGCATTTCCTGGAATTCATTAATTCCAGTGCCCTGGACCAGCTTGTTCTTACCCCCTCTAGAGGTAGCAACATCCATGACCTGGTCATTACTAACATGGGCAACCATTGCTCTACCCCAATAGTCAACTCCTCCCCGTTTAGATCCGACCACAAACTAATCACCTTGGAAATCCACTCCCCCCCCCCCCCCACACAAAGGTAACCACCATGAAAAACTTCTCCAAAGCTAACTTTGGGCTCCTAAAAACAGAGGTGGCTAACTTCACAGTGCCCATGCAAATGGAGAATAGTTGCATGACTGTCGAATCATACACCAACGCACCGTACAAACAAGTACACAAATGCATGGATCTCACCATACCCAATAGAACCAAGACACTGTCCTCTAAAAATAGGTATCAAATCTGGTGGTCCTCTGCCATAAACAAACTCTGCAACAGAAGGAGGAAACTGATGTGGAATAAGGTGAAGTCCCAAGACTGGAAAAACTCCCTTATCAGCCTCAACAAAAGTTGAGATCCCTCATTAAATCCTCTAAAGTTAGCTATGAAAACAGAATTGAGGCAGATAGTAAAGACAACCACAAGGCCTTCTATAGTTATGTAAAGAATCTCCATGGCAATTCCCAGATTTGCTCTGAGCTACTGCACAATGGTACCTCCTATACCGAGCCAACAGATATTGCCAATATAATGTCCGACAGATTCAGTGCCAAATTTACTCCTCTCTCCCCTCCCAAAAGACCTATCACATTAACAGTAGATTGCCAGGCACGCAGTATTACTGCTGCACAGGTTAAAACAGCAATGTACAAGGTCAAGAATACAGCTTCTATGGGACATGACAATATCCCTTGCTGTGTGCTACATGGACTTCAGAGTGAACTGGCACCTCACCTGTGAGCCCTGTTCAATCACAGCCTCACCTCAGGCTTTGTCCCTACTGAATTGTGCACTGCTACAGTCATCCCCTCTCCACAAAGGAGGAGCAACTACAGACCTTGGGGACTATCACTCCATTAGCCTAATGAGTCTGATATGCAAAGCTATGAAATGCATAATCATGGACCTAATAAACAAGTATACAGGGAATCTCCAGACTCTATATCCCACACAGTTTGGTTTTGTGAAGGGTAGATCATGCCTGCTCAACTTGGTCGACTTCTTTGAGCCAGTCACCAGAGCTGTGGATGAAAGCAAGGTGGTTCACACAACCTACCTTGATCTGGCCAAGGCCTTTGATACCATTCCCCACACAGGAATCATAGAAAAACTCTGTAAGCTAGGCATTAACCCCTATATCACTAGGTGGGTTGAAAACTGCTTTACAGATAGAACCCACAGTGTGAAAGTAGCTGACTCCAAGTCAGACTGCCGACTAGTCACAAGTGGCATCCCACAGGGTTCAGTCCTGGGTCCTCTCCTGTTTGGAATCTACTTCTCTGAAGTCCAGGCCAACATGAAGGGAATCTGGCTGACAGAGCTTGCAGATTATTGCAAGTTGGGAATTATTATTAACTCCCCAAGTGATGTTGATATCCTACAGAAAGACCTCAATGAGACCAACATTTGGTGTCAGAACAATGGCCTTAAGCTCAATGCCAAAACACGTGTCATCATTCCCTTTGGGAAAAACCTAGTTCCCATGAATTACCACATTGATGGTAGTCCACTGAACACAGAAGGCATTATAAGAGATCTGGGAACACAGGTTGACAGCAACCACTCTTTCGACCACCACATTGCCACTGTGGTCAGAAAGTCCTCCTATGTGGCACATCTCATTACTAAAGGTTTTGCATCCAGGAAGAAAGAGGTCATTGTCTCCCTCTACTCTTCCCTTATTAGGCCAATCATCGAGTACAGTACCCCATTTGGCATGTACCTCACAAGACACATACGACAACTGGAGAGGCCACAAAAGTACCTCACAAAGAGGATTCTAGGCCTTAAACACTTGTCCTATATGGACAGACTCAAAAAACTCCAACTATTCTCTGTATCATATCGCCTAGTTAGCGACGATCTCTGCTTGGCTTACAAAGCCATGTCTGACCCAGCTCTGTTAGAAATGCTACATCTAAAGAAATCTTAATCCCTCCACACCACACTCTCCAAGACATTAACCTCATTACAGCAATCAAGAGAACGTGCTGGAGGGATAGGTTCATAACCCAGAGACTGCCCATGCTATGGAAAAGACTTCCCATATATGTCAAAAAGAGCACCTCACTGGCACTCTTCAAGAGAAATCTTGATGAGTGGATAGGAAATAGAAAATTCACCATGGGGATCACTTCAGTGGCTCTACTTGACAGAGGCACTAGGAACTAAGGTCAGGTGGCACGATGCCAGGATAATCCTATGGGCTAAGCTTGTAAAGCTCCAGGGCCATTAGCCTAGCACACACCTATGAACCTGTTTTGGAAGTATGCATCTATTTTTAGGCTTAATTTACACAGTCACATGATGTACCTATTTTATAAAGTACTTTCCTGTTTTCAGGTTTGATATACCTCTTCACAGAAGTTTCTGAATTTCAGCCTCTATTGCACATATTTTAGAAGCTGTTTATTAAACAAGAAGCCAGAGTTCTTGGCCAACATTCTGGTGGCACTGATAAGTTAAATAAAGAGAACTTAGTTTGCATCTGCTTTACAATGTCATTCATTCCTAAGGATTTTACACCATGTTTTTAAAAATATGCTTGTACTTCCACTCATGTTTCTCATTCTCAGGTTTTTAAACTTGCATTTCTGGGTAGTATCCCATAATCCTATGGGAAGTTGAATGAGTTATCTGTTATTTGATGTTTGCATTCTGTGTTAATTAGGTGCTCATATTTTTGGCTGGATGTATTGTCTTTTTCCAGAACCTTTGTAGTTATTTTCAATGTCTACCATTTGAAGATATGTTCAGTGCAACTCTGAAATGTACATAAATGTACATAAATCCAGAAGCTTAGCTTGCTTATCCAGCACCCTGTGCCAGTACCAAGAGCTAGTGAAAAAAAGGACTTATGCAGGATGCCAAATGGCTTGCTTCCTGTAGACAGTACCCTATCTGCGCCCAAGTCCCCAGCCATTCCTTATACTGGCATACCAAACAGGTGGTCAAATATAGAACACAATCCTATCCCTCCTGGCTCAGCCAATGAGTTCCCATTTATGTGTTCTGGCCCTACTTCCTCTCATTACTTTACTAAAAATAAAATCTTTATTCCCTGCATGGAGAAATCTTCTTTCTTCTGAACTGTAGCAAACTGCTGGCTACAGCTGATACTCTGCACAGAGTGTTAAAGTGATCAGGATTCACTTTAACAAACAAACAAACAAATAAATAAAGCAGAAAGAAAAGAAATGTTGTGAATGAAAGAAAAGAAATGTCGTAAGCTGTAGCAAGCAGTTCCTACAGCTTATATCTACCATGGAGCACTGCAGCTCTCAGGTTTTATTAAAAAAAAAAAATAAAAAAGAAAAGAAAGAAATGTCTGTCTCTTAAACTGTAGCAAGCAGCTGCTGCATTTCATACTCTGCACAGAGCTTTATAGCACTCAGGATTTACCTAACAAACAACAAAAAAAAAGAAACTTTGCTACAATCATTTGTTACAGTTTAGACCACAGACAGTGCCCTACAATGCTCAGGTTTGACCACAAAAGTAGTAGTGACTTTTGCAAGCTGGCAAGCATTATAGAGCAATTGGGATTGGCTGATTGTACCCCCCCCCCAACATTTTGCGCTGAGGCAGTTACCCGTTTACCTTGCCCTAGCTATGCTAGGGCAAAAAACTGAGATACTCGGTACATAATGTTTAGTTATGTGGCCCAATAAGCATATACTGATGAGATGGATTCTGTTTTCAAACTGCATGCTTTTCAGTACACCAATTATGACACCATCCATCCTATGTTTGATATTCAGGGCAAACAGCATCTATGAAATTAAATGATTTTATATTTTACTCTTTTTATTTACTTTCTCTTTTGGGATCTCCATGTACCAACTGTCCTTATGCAGTGCTGTGTAGCTGCTAAAATGATTGTCAACCACACAAATACAAGCAGACATAGTAGATAAAGATAAACAGATGCACACAGTCCTCTCTAGGCACAAAACTGACAGTGAAAAATCAGGGACAGCAAATGTAAAGAAGCACCAACAGTACCACAGCTAAGAGATTTATTAAGATAAATTGAAATAAAAAATCTTTCTCACAATACAAAGGTTAGCACTTTCAGGGATCTACCCCTTTATCAGACAACTGTTAAAACCCCACAATTCCTTAAATACTTTAAAACGGTTTACTATTAAAATGTCGAACGGCACTACGTCGACTGTACTATAGTCGAACACGGAGGTTCGAAAATAGTAATGTCGACGTCAAAAAAACAATCTAAGAATGGTTTTAACATGGGTCGAGGTAGATGTTCAGTATTATTCAGAACTACAAACATCTCCCCTACCTCGACCCATGTTAAAACACAGTCCTAGATTGTTTTTTTGTCGTCATTACTATTTTCGAACTTCCGTGTTCGACTATAGTACAGTCGATGTAGTGCCGTTCGACATTTCAATAGTAAACCCTTTAAAACAGTCACATGATAATTCAAACAATTACTAAAAATCACTATTAATTTAAAATGAAACACAGTTACCAATGCAAAAATAAAAATAAAACATTGCGTTCATATATCACAAATTCCTTGTGCAAATTCTATGTACTACAGATGAGGTGAATGGACACATCATTGACCGTGAGGTGGTTACACATAAATACAGAGGCACAGATAATACACTTAGGATGCCACTAACTTTCGCAAGCAATATAAATGTAGTATGTGATGTTGTTACTAAAAATTGAGGTATTCTATCCACGATTGACAGCCTACAAGGCATAATTGGGACCAAGCCGAGCTTCACATTCAGGAATAATAGAACATTGAGAAGTGAATTGTGTTATAGAAGTGCTACAATCAATACTACTAGTAGGTCTGATAGTTTGGGTACATATATGTGCAGGGATTGTGCAGCCTGTAAGCACATACATAATGGCAGCACCTTCACACATCCCTCTAGGAAGTTTAGTTATAGTAGTAATTTTTATGCTGACTGCACGACATCAAACATGGTCTATTTTGCATATTGTGTGGCATGCTACAGCTTCTATATAGGTAAGACCAATATATGTCTGAAGGATAGGATCCTTGAACACTACAGAGACATTAGAAACTGTAAAGAAAGCAGTGCTATTGCTATGCACAGTATGAGTACAGGACCAGTGCTATTGCTAAGCACAGTATGAGTACAGGACCAGAGCATAGTTAAAAATTTCTAGTTCTACAGATTCTGTCTGAGAAACAGAGGTGGGGCAATTTATCTAATGATACAGAAGCTGCTGAACAGAGATGGATTATACGATTTAACGCAGACAAACCCCCGGGTCTAAATCAAATGGTGTCGCTTAAACCTTTTTTAAAGCTCGACCATTAAAGCATTGAGTTTCTTCAATGGTACATATATTATGTATTTTATATATATATATATATATATATATATATATATATATATATATATATATATATTTTTATGTTGTTGTGTCTTTCGGCTTTTCCTGGTTAGGGGTCGCCACAGCAGAACTCCGGTCCTCTAATGATTGGCAGTAGATTTTTATGTGCCGAGTTGCCGGCCCTGACGCACAACCTTCAATGAAAGTACGCCCATTCACGCATGTTTCCACAGAGAAGGTGCTCTAGCTGAGAATCAAACAGGACAACGTCTTACTGCAAGGCGACAACGCTACCGCAGCACCACCACCGCAGTATGTATAGGTATATATATATTTATATAGATTTTATGCATCATTTTACATTTTCACATTTTATATTATGCCTTTTACATCCTTAGTAAGGCACATGCATAAGTACACATACTTACTTGTAGTAATTTATATGTAAAATTTTTCTCATAGATACATTTTTTACATGCATATTTTTTACATACATTTTTTCTATGTATGGTTTAATAGAATTATCAGTTTGCAGAGGGAATTTGTGATATATGTTTTATTTTATTTTTGAATTTGTGATATATGTTTTATTTTTGCATTGGTAACTGTTTCATTTTAAATTAATAGTGATTTTAGTAATTGTTTGAATTATCATGTGACTGTTTTAAAGTATTTAAGGAATTGTGGGATTTTAACAGTTGTCTGATGAAGGGGTAGATCCCTGAAAGTGCTAACCTTTGTATTGTGAGAAAGATTTTTTATTTCAATTTATCTTAATAAATCTCTTAGCTGTGGTACTGTCGGTGCTTCTTTATGTTTATAGTAGATAAAGACTTGCAAATAAATGGTCTTTGTTTATTCTTGAAGAACCATGGGAAAGCAAGGAATTTAGAAGAGAATGCAGATATTCTGCCCTTCAAGGAGGTGAAGAAAACAAAAACCTTCCGGCGCTATTATAATAAATTAGTTAAGACATTTAAGTAAGAACTTAAAGTTGAAGCCACACATTCTGAACTCAGAGATATAAAAAGAATAATGTCACCTAATTCTTTAAAGTGTGAAAACAAGCATATTAAAGTTGAAGTGTTGATGCAATAACTGGCATCATTTTAATTAAGTTTTTTTTTAATACCATAAATTTTTATTCAACTGGAACATCAAAACAACTTTTTTTCTAAAATGTTATAACTCCGCCAAAGTTATTTCTTTGTTTTTTTTTTTCTGATTGCAGCCTTTCAGTATGAGAAAATTGTGCAACAAGTTAAAACTGCAAGTGTTCAGAATTTCCCTTATGCTTAGTGTGTGTATGTGACATGTGTACATGAGACATACAGAGAGCACACAAATGTATAATGATCTTGTCTAACACTTTCTGTGAGCATGTCTTAAGCCCAAAATTTTTGCTGATACAGAAGCTGCTAGTCTCACCATTTCCACAGCTTCCCAGCTGCCTTTCACATTGTACTCATCTACTTTCCAGCTAGATACCTAGTGAGGATGGAATCTAGGTCACTTATGCAATCACATGTGCCTTGCCACTCAGTTGAAAGTGCAGTTGCACAAAGCACATGTGGCCAAAGTTGCAGTTTGTGAGAGACAATGTCAGTGAGTGCTAGCATTGTACAGTATGGCAGAGAAGATTCCAGTCTTATCATTCCCCAGGGTTAATGATTACCTGATTGCCCACAGGATCCCACCTGTTATCATCATGTGATTGTTTTCAATAAGCTTTTCAGGCTGCAACCAATATAAGATCATGTTGCCAGAAGGTAAGACCTACCTGGTATCATAAGAAACATTTGCCGTGTACCGAAGAAGTCTATATTCCATGTACCCGACAGAGTGAGCATGTCATCGTGGTTATGATACAATCTTATGCAAAATGTATGTGAATCTTCACCTGGAACATTAGGCTAGCCATATGATCCTTCTGGAGGAATCTGGAATTCGGTGGGAATGTATTATATTGAGTACAGTCAGATGAAAACTATAGTTCCCATTTCACTTAATTAATATTACTTATTTATATGGCAAGGTATGTGCTCTATTCAAGGAAAATAACAAAATGAACCAAATGAGTTACAGACTCTTGTCTGCTATCATGTACTATAGCTGTTCTACTTACTTGCTGTCCACTATGTTTATGCACTACTTGATGCAATCATTTAATTGACCTCCCATAGTATTTGTTCTGAAGGTACTGCCTAGTAATAAGGGTTTAGTGATCATGACAACAGTATGACAATGTGTGTACATAGTGGTGGTCAGACATACTATGCTAATGTTCTAAAAGGGGTCATATATAGTAGTGTTGCTCCAAGAGCACTATCTTTGCATCATGAAACATGTGCCACATTACAGTTACTGGATAAGTGTTGAGAGCTTGTCTGCTGTTCCCACACCCTTACCACATAGACACACTTTCCATTTATTGTTATTTTGCGTTATAAAATGTCCCAGATTGTTCCACAGTCATATCTATGTTCTGCTATACAGTCCTATAGAATCATCTCAGGTACACTGTTACACTTCCCAGCTGCTGCATATATCCCTATATCTGCTAAGAAAGTCTCTATCAAAGGTTTACACAGTTCTAATAAGGGCTCCTTCATAAGTAGTTGATAGTACTGGTTTATACATGTGATAGAGTAGGAATCAAGATCACAAGCCACAGGACTCAGAGCCACAAAATACTGACAGCACACTCAGAATCACCAGGATGATGTTTTAAAATGCACTGTGGCAGTGGGGATGAAGCAGATGGCAGACTGAAGCTATACAGAGCACATCAATTACACCAGACAAAGTTGATTCCCTAGAAGGATGTTACCATGGACAACTGAAGAACCATATTACTGCTGAGACTGTGGCACACATCATACAGGCAGTATCCCTAGACATAGAACCAAGTAGTATTTTTAGATATTATGCACAATATTGCAGTGATGTTATATGCAATTTTGTGTATAAGGATCATGGTGCAAACATGTTGACTGGATAATCATAAGCTGTAATGTTCAATAACACATAGGAAAGCCATAATGCTACTTATATTTCTTCACAGACAAGGGCGGGTCTTAGATGATGATTCTTTGCCAAGGCAGATTTCTATGAGATGTCACTGGAGTTCTGTTCTGTTCTGTAGTGCTTCCCTCTGGCATACATCAGGTTTTGTGCCACATGTTGGACATACTGGCAATGTTCCGGGTTGAGTCACATTCAGTCACTGCTTCCCTTACACTCTTGTGACATTCACTGTACTTGGCCAATCACTTTCCTGTCCATTCATGCATGGCATGTGGAGCTGTGGAAAACATTCCTACAGCAACACATCCACAATCTGATAGAGCAGTGTTATATGCTACCTATAAAGTCAGATTGCTCCCGATCAGCCATCTGTTTGACAGACGTACGGTAATGGCTGTGTGATTTCTATAGAAATCACAATGTTTCCATCTTTGCATGACAGCATTAGCTTGTCACAAGTTTACATTCTGAGTGTTGACTTACTGTATTGGTGTGGTGCTATATTACAATGTATGCTATGCAATGCATGCCATTTATCCTCTAAACTACATGCCACCTTGTGCATTTATGACTGGCTAATTGTTTTAATGCCTGCTTGTCTAATTAAGTTACTTCTTAGTGAACCATAATTGGACTACAAAAACAAGCTAAGGTAAAAGAAATGATTCTGCTTGATAGTTTTGATAATCTATACAAAGTTAAATAACCTCACCTGAATCTGCAAATCATTTTGTTCAATTTCTGTTCACCTAATTGGTCTCAACTGAATGCAGTTTACAGAAAAAAAAACATGATCAGATAAACACCTTTCATTTACAGTACCTTTAAATATAAATAAATATAAGCATTGTATACATTTGCTTGTTAACAGGACATCCTTTCAGTGGTAATATTGACAGTTTATCCCATGGTGTGGTAATGATTGTTTTTAGATCACTCTGTACATATACAGAGGTCATAGAATTTTCCTTGCATGTTCATCATCTTTGGCTTTATATATTGTGCCACTCACTCTGGTGAAATCTTGCAAATGGCTTCACTGTTTTTTCCATTCACACATCTTTCATTAACAACACTTGTGAGGAGGCTCACCGACTCTCTGACTCCCGTCTTCTGATTACTAGCGTATATGCAATAAATTCAGAATATGTGTCATTCAGGTATCTCTTAACTGCTTTATCTGTCTTCTGTTAATGCTGTATTGCTTTGGTAGCAATACAACACTGGCCTTCTTGCATAACATGATAGAATACAACTTCATCTTGTAAGTTTTCTATAATGTAGCCATTGTCACTGTAGAATGGAAGTCCGGAGCTGTAAATCCTATGTTTTGTTTCCAAGTCAAAGTGAGAGGATTGTCTACTGATTCAGTATCCAAACATTTCAGAGCAAATTAGAAGCTTTCCTAGGATAACCATAACTGCCCTTCCTTCCCTCGCAGATGCAGTCACTCCCAAATTATCTTTTTTTCTAATGCAGCTCCCCAACTTGTACTCAATGACAATGGAAAAGGTGGGACCCTTTATCAAATGCAGATGTCTCGTGTCACTGACTCTGTACTTGCACAGAGCTCCCATTTTCACAAGGAAGTTTGGTGTGCATTTATTTTTTTATGTTTTTATGCATTTGTTAAGGAAATCACACAAAATATTTTCCATCTGCATGGCTTTTTTTCTGCCTTTTTCATTTTCTATTTCTCTATACAGCTCACATAGTTATAGTCAGTTAAATAGATAAGAGGTCAAGTAAACTTTTAGGACAAGGCACTGCCCTGTCATTTGTCGGTTTATTTATATAATTTGTATGTACACATATGTAATACATGAAGGCAAACTATCTGAAACATGTTTTATCAAACATGTATTCATTTTAGTTTTAATGCTACATAATATTTATTTTGTTTCTTAATAAATTAATTGTTTTAGCTATTCCCCTACTGTTGATTAATTAATTGTGAATCACAGACTGGTCCACTGATACTTTTTAGATGCAGCTGTGGCCACAAGTACAGAATTTAACCATTCAACCATCCATTTTTCTATTCTGCATGTCTCAGCGACAGTGTCCAGTGCCACCTCTGGAATGGGTTTATTCCTTTCCCAATGAAGTGTGGACTCAGCGTTGGCATATATAATTAGTAGGAGGGGTGTTGCCTTTATTTATTTATTTTGTGTGTGCTTGTGTTTCAGCCTTTTAGGATCAATCATTTGTTTGACACAGTGACAGGAATACACCCAAACCACACAGCTCTTAACAACCATAAGGAACAGTGACTGTTATCCAGGATACTGATGGTTTGCTGAAGTCCTCATTCTGTCCCGGAATGTGAGCCCAGCTCCTTGTGGAGGAACCTCATTTTAGGAGCTTAGTATCCTCATCTGTGGTCATGGACTTTGGGTGATGAACAAAATGAACAGGCCAGAAGGGGCTGCTGCTTGACTACTGCTGACTACTAGGATTGCCTGTGAGGACTGACTGAGGTTTCTGTGCCTGATCTGCAATACTAAAACTATTGCTCATATGCTTTTTGTACACGATATCCTGCTAGGACCTTGCTTAGAAGGACGCCACCAGATTTCATTTTGCTTGCATAACGATCACACATTTATTTCTCATACCCAAAATACAAACAAATACACATGCATGAACACAACTATGCACCACTGTTCTATCCAACCAAAACTAAGATATTTCTAAAATGTCAGACATACATACAGAAACAGATGGAATATTTCACTCCTGTAGCTGTCATTTCCTGATGAATTCCTCTCTCTCTCTGTCTTTCTCTTATATATCTGTTTCGTAGCCTTTCTTTGTCTAGTTATATATCTGTTGACACAGACTTAAGAAGCAGGTGCAACAAAACAATTGTAGCAAGAGTTTACTACCCGTATTGTCTGATATTTATAAAACTTGGAGACCACACAGCACAGGAGTTCCACCATGAGGAAAAGTTGCAATCTGCAACTTACCACACACATTTATAGTATGAAAACCACAAGTACTTTGCTAAATGACAGTATTGTGCAAATTGTAACTATAAAGGAAGAAAGCATGCATGGTGCACTAATACATAGGAATTACAGTAAGGGTTATGTTGGTGATGTTACCACACAGGACAATGTATCACTACTTACAATTAAAGTAAAAGTAATACTGGAAAAGTGATGTGAGAAGGAAAGGAGACAACAAGGAGATGGGCAATTAGTGTTCAATACATTCTGAGGAATTTGAGAAGGTATGTGAACTGAACTACAGAACACATTTTCAGCTATGACATACCTAGAGTATTCATATACAATTAGAAATTACATGAAAACTCAAAAGAAACAGCAACATATGTTTAAGCATATCCAGAAAACATCATGGAAATCGTAATGAACATAAACAGCAATAGATAAAGTTAGCTTCCATGCAGCAAATACTTTATTTATTTAACATTTGTTAACTGGGAAAGTCTGACTTGGAACAAAGCCAATTTTCAGCAGAAGCTTGGGGAGAAATGCTCCAGATGCATGTCTTTCTAAAATGGGAGGAAACCAGAGCAAACCCACACAAACATCTCACAGAAGACACCCCAGCTGAGAATTAAACCAGAAAACCTCTTGCTTTGAGGCAGCAATGCTACTGCTGCACCACTGCAGGGTCTGTATGTCCATATATCCAAATATGACCACAGTATAAGAAAATACTGCAAGGCATGCTGTGTAGAGCAATTTTCAGACAACAACTGTATGAATCATGGAAGTTATAGTATTATGCAGAGTTCAGAAGAAATCAGTTAGAACTGTCTGTGGTTCTTGTATTACCCAGTTTGGTAGAACCAGTAAAGCTGCATTTATACTGTGATCATTCGCAATAACAATATAAAGATAATGCCATAACAGGGTTTGAACAGTTAAATCACTGCTAGAGAGCGTTACATAAAGACTCTCCTAACCAAGCTAAAACCCTGCTGTCTTGCTGCTGACCAACTTCCTAATGAATTTCTAAAGATTGTAGCTCCTTCTATTGTCTATCCCATATCTATCTTGAAAGTATCACACATCATTCCCCTAAACAAAGGCAGACCTTCTAAAGAACTAATCAACTTCCATCCCATAGCCATCCTTTCCCCTTGCAAAAATCTTAGAAAAATGCATCCACAATCAATTCCTTAACCACTTCCATAGTCACAACCTGTTACCTAGTTCTCAACATGGATTTTGACCTAAACATAGAGAAAGTTATTAGGGCCATGCTAGTACTAACACTTTGTCTCTTCTAGCTTTCTCAATAAGTTCAAAGTCTTTGACACTGTTTCCCACCAGCTGCTTCTACACAAACTCTCATCTTATGGCCTCAGTACAGCATCCCTGACCTAGTTCCAGAACTATCTTTCCAATCGTCATCAAGCTACCAAATGGGCAAACAGTCTTTCCCCCTACTCCCCATCTCAGTTGGTGTGCACCAAGGCTTCATTCTTGGTCCCCTCCTCTTTAGCATATTTACGAACAACCTCAGCTCAGCAACTCAACTAACCTACATTGTCCAGTACGCTGATGATTCCACACTTATATGCTCAGCCCCCTTACCAAAGGAATTTCAAATAAAAATGCAAACTTTCTTTCAGGACATAGAAAAATACCTCTCTGTGCATCAACTCATACTAAACCCAAACAAAACTAAAATAATAGTCTTCAGAATCAAAAAATCCAAACCATGTCAGTGCCCTCTCACAATCCTGTCCTCAAATGGAACCAGATAAAGACAAACCCTCAGACTAAAATGTCAAATTATTTATTGTATAAAAAACAAAGCTTTCGGGTACAGACCCTTCCTCAGTGTTAAAATCATTCAAAATAATATATTGTTAAATCTGAGAGAGAGCTTGTAAATGCACGTGTTCAATACACATGTACCAAAAAATTAACATTGCCACCCCTCCATTTTTTCCCCGGAGTGTCCAAAAATAAAGACAGCACTCCAGTTCTCGGATTCCCGATCTCAGACTCCGGAAACTGAAGTGTTTCATCAGAGCATCTGTACACTGATGAAAAAATGACATCACAGTTTTGGTTGATTGGGTGCTTGCTGCATTAGGAAAGAGCCAATCAACAAGCTCACAAAGCAAGTGATCAGCAAATTGACTAGCTGAATGCTCACAAAAAACCCATGAAAATTAACAGAAAGTGGGGCATTCAGCTACTTGTTACCTTTTTTTAAAAAAGGTGAGAAGGAAGGACTGACCCCCGGATTCATGAAGCTTGGTGCAAGGCCGGTGTAAGGCTTGCGCCGGCTGTGTGGCATATATATGGAGTAGTAGCGCCATATGCATATTAATGAAGGTGTGCAGCCACCACAGCCACGTGCATAGTAAATGTGCGCGAGTGCATGGGGCGTACCGAAGTTGCGGAGGGAGGCGTGTCAATGTCGGCTGTCGATGAGCAACCTAAACTGCTGAATAGTATAGTCCGCCTGCAGTAATACTCGTACCTATCAGTGTCCGTGGAGACTGAAACGTATACAAAGCATGCAAGATAGTCCCTGCGAACAGAAAATGAAGAAGCAAACACAAATGCACGATAGGGAATAACAGGTCCCTATCCTTGAACAAATGACAGAAAAAACGAGTGCCCGTGGTCCAACGTAGTGTTTATAGCTATACCATGTGGAAGTGAAACATATCATATGCTAGGGCGCCGCCAGGAGGTACGTCCAGCCCAATGGAGAGGGTCACCAGCTGACCCATAATGTGAGGGAGGGTACATAGCTGTGCAGATGTGTCCATAACAAAATACACGAGGAGAAATGTAGATATATGTAGTGACTGTCATGTCCGAATCATATCCCACAAGGGATGTAATAGTCACATACAAAAGGTATGTCTGTATCCCACATAACAAATGTGATAGGGAATAGAATACACATGTAAACAAACCAGGAGCATAGAAACAGCTACAACAATAAGGACACATGTAGGCCGAAAGGAACAGTATGATCCGTACCATCGACTAAGAATACTACCTGTCCCACTTTGTGAGCGACAGTACCGCTGCGGCCAGATGTGTCCTGACACAAGCATGTAAACATGGCAAATGTGCAGAGATTATAGGACATAATTATCCCTCAAACGTCATGTAATAGTGGCATTAAACAGTTGTTCTCCACACGTATATTACATAAATGTCATAAGAAAAAGAATAAGCCACTGAAATGCTACAAGACTAAAGCCTAGATATAGGCAAGAGTTGTAAGTCCTATCTGCCGAACTGACCGTGGGTATGTGTCGGCGTGGAAAATGTGTTGTGTCCACCGCAAATGTTACATTGTGGCCAATTGAAAAGGTGGAAACAGTACCGTAGACTGTGGGAAGGCATTGTCCACAACAGTCGGATATGTGGAAGGAATAGCATGGACATCAGAAAAGGTGCCACCCCCCCCCCCCCCCAATGAGTACAACAGGTTTGCAAATCCCGGGAGTCATCGGTAGAAGCCAAACTAGTATGTGACACAGCAGAACGGGTACTACCCGGGTATACCAACTAAGTAATGAAAGTGAAGTATGGGCGTGTACCTATGTGCGTGAGATATAGCATGTGGGAAGCAAACATGGCAGGGTAGTCCACACAACCATAAAGGTACCCGACACCTATAGGGCAGTCAATGTGCTACTCTGGCTGTGTCATGCCCAACAACAAAAGTAGTGAGCTATCAGATGTGAGTAATTTGCATGTGAGGGGTGGATGGGTAATGGTAAAACCCGCAAAGGCGATACTGTGTTGTATGCAGAAAAGGTGAACCAGAGGTATAGGAGGGGGCAGCGGGTGAAGTGGACATAAACACAAACACATGGAGAAACAGCTGCAAGACAAGCAGACAGGCCATAGTGTAGAACACAATCCCACACACATATGTATCATGTAAATGTGCGATCAAAATGTATAGATATGTCACCAACACATACCCACAGGTTGGTCCTGATGGAACTGGCCATAACAAATGCAACACACCTGGCTGAATAATGGGCTACCCAGCATACCCTCCACATCACACAACCCAGCCCCATAACAGAACTTCCACCAAATCCACCCGTATGTGGCCCACTGGTCCGTTGCAGACACAGCTACACATACCGACCCCTACGCATATGTAGTAGGTATTGTCACCCTAGGCAGTGTCAGGATAGCAAACCATGTATTCCCTGCATGTTAAACCCCCTGCACATTTTCATAAAGCCAAAATACATTTCAATATTGTTTCTGTGTGGAATGGTCCAATTTCTGGAATATCCCTTACGGGATAAGTAAACTGTGTAAATAGTAGAACGGGTATGACGACAAGATGTCCAATCCTGTACATATCTGGACACAAGTCAGAACGTGAAGTACAGGTCCAAGACACTGTCCAGACCTGAGTGGTCATGCATAACCCAGTACCCAGAAAAAACACCTTCCCGTGACGCACGTGTCCCCACACAAATATGCGGGAGAATATATCGCACACTCGCATAGTGGCAAATGGCAGAAGGGTGAGGAAGACACCCGACATTAACAGGAGAACCCTGATGAAGTGCGAGGGATACCTAGTGTGTGCCGGCATGACTGACCATACTTGACAACCCATGTGAGTTAGATATCTGGACAGAGCCGTGACTACAAGTGAGACAAAGGTTCAACAGCAGGTACAATATGCAATGATAGCTGTTAGAAGTTATTCATGTATGTGCAGTCTGAGTACCCGGGAAGTCCACTGGGTGAAGAAGTGCCCAGTAACAGTGGAGGTCCAGGTAGAAAAGCTCCACAAGCAATACAAGGAAATAAAGGCTACATAATGTTAAAGGTAAAATACAAGAGTAAAAGGCATACAGTCAGGAAATACACATGCATAACATGTGCATAATAAGACAGTGCAAATCCAGGGTTTGTAGTGGTAATACAGAAATGTACAACAATGACATACTGGGAGTCAAGTGAGTGTCAGCTAAGTCTGGTTAAGCTGGAGGGTAGAGAGGAACAGGAGTATGGAGAGCTCAAAGGAGTGAGATCCGTAGAATGTATAACAGGTGCAAGCAGGAATATATCCATGTGGATGGATAAACATAGATATATCATAGAATGATAATTTGCACAATGGCATTAATGTCTGGAGTATGAAGTCTGAAACTCAACTGTCTGCCAGCACGTCCCGACATCTGTCCCTAATGCCGAGCTACTGCTGTGCCAGAACACAACAGCGTATTACAGAGGTTCGTACCATATCACTCAACTGTCCAGTTATTCGCAGAATGGCCAGAGTGTTGGCTCATAGTGTTGTGTGCCTCCGATAACCTGCGTCTGTCCGGTAAATAGGTGTGGATTGACGTCACGAAATAATGAGCATTAAGTATAGCACTCCACATCCCGCAGAAGAGTCATGACAATGCAAAACCTAGTATTCTATCAACGTTATAAGCTTGTAAGGAAACTAGTTAAAATGTGTCCCTCTTACTCTCCCCATCATGTAGGGTTTGTGCAGATTTGTTGCTCAAAGAGGTCGAGAGGTATGGTCCGTACATATGTACAGTAACAAGCCATGACATTTGTGTAATGTACAACTGCATACCTGTAGTCACAACATGTCCAAGAAAATAATCCCCATATGAATGAATACAGGTAATAGTCAAATGTGAATGGGAACCCCCCCCCCTCACCGTGGAGTATGGACCGTAACAACCCCACCCATAATATGTACAGCCAACAGAATAAGCTCCTGATAGGTGCCCAAACACGTGTCTATAAATATAGGTAAAATGTTCATAATAGGGAGATGCTCCCTGTCCACATGCTTCATTTGACATTTGAACTTGGCCAGGGAAGTTCCGTTCACCAGGCGGACAAGCCCATACCCAGATCACTACATGAACACCCTGACAATCAGAAACGTGTATGTGATACGACTATATGCCCTGGTGTTCTGCATATCCTCGGAGTGATTAACAATGCAGCTGGGGTCCACAGCAGTAGGCAATACGGAATGTGTAATATGTAGTACCGCATTTCCCACAGCAGGGGAATGGATGCCTGTGTTGTAAGTGAAGCGGTGAGGCATATGTTGATGTAGCTAAGTACTATGGGTATGCATATCAATGAGGCAGAACAGCAACAGAATACTGTTTCCGGCATCCGTCCAACGTGAATGCAGTCCCGGTTGACCTATGACCACTGCAGATATCCCTGTAAAGTGTAATGAATGCGTTCGTGCTGTACACACAGTTAAATACGTAAAGGTGAACCGTGTGTTTCACACCAGTCCGTAAACCAGACTACAGATGAGTAAGTGTTATGGTCAGACGTATGAAAGGCCGCGCAAGCACACATTTATTAAACAGATGTAACCCACAACATGTAAATGCAAGTGCGCCTGTGTGTGTGTGATCCGCTCACAGCATAGTAAATGAATGCTGTTTCCCCCACGTTAGATATACATGGCTCAAACCTGTTAACCCTGTAAAGTATGAAACTGAACAAAGGCATGCAAACTACCGGTACAAATAGGGACAAACTCCAGATATGTGCCAGAACAAACATAGAAAGTGGATAGAATAACGGGTGTGTCAGTAGCATGGATTCTCTGATGGGTATGCAGTCGTAACATGAACTGCTTGCCAGTATTTACCAATGTAAGTCTTAAATGAAATGCCACTACATTGCCAGATAGACACAAGTTTATGAAAAACACATTGAAGATAAAGAGGCAACCAGCTGTACATTCTGCAACAATCTGAACAGTGGAAAGGTATGGTATGGATATAGATATATGTGTATACACATAACCCACAGACATAAACCAAAGCAAATTATGAAATGAGGACTGTACATGTATATATGTATACACAACAAACATATGTCCAGTAGATGTGACATATGTACATAAATAGGCCACGGCATAGCTAATATGGATAGACAAACAGACATGCACGAAAGGTGAATAAACTGCTGCCTTCCAAACCATTGGCCAGAAAGTTACAGTCCAGCAAGTTCTACACTTTAAACATGCATATAGGTGTCCATTGCAGGACCCCAAAAATTGATCCATACGTAGTGTCAACCGTCATTGACGCAAAATAAGTGACCTCAGCAAATACGATATAGCTGTACATGCAACAGTAGCAGGTGCAAGGGTAATGACACATGTGTCGATAGAATGTATGACGTACAAACTGATATCCAGAGAGTGGGGAGTGCATATAAGTGTCTCCACACTTTAGTACCGCTCACATTAAACATGTGTAATGGGTACTGTGGAGGGGTGTCAGGTATGGGAATCATGGGTATGCAGAAATGGGCCTAGGTGTTGTTTGGCAGAGATTTATTAGGCCCGCCCCGTGGGAGTGATGTGGGTATAGCACACGCCTATATTCTCAATAATGGGGCAAACCATCCACTGGATATTGCGTAAACCATTGTGGGAATATGTAGGGCCCTATATCAGTGTCATGTAGGCGATTATCATGGATGGACATTCGTACGACCAAGATGGTAGCCATAACTGGCAAACTGTCAGAATAAGACAGCTGCACTAAGGCATAGTACATGAAATACAAATATTATGACTATATTAGATATACCCCAGACAATGTCAGAACGTTGATAGAAGCCAGGAATACGAATGTTATGAGTGTTACTAATCATGACATAGAAATGTCAGTCACTATTATCTAACCGCACAGTTCGTAATGCCTTGCCAGTAATTTACCAGAAAGGCACATTACTATGACAAATGTAACAAGAGCAAAGGTCAAACATCAGGGAGTTAGGTTAGGGGTATGAAGGTAACCTGTCCAAAATACATGTACAGAACTAGTGATACTAGGTGGACAGGTGAGAAGAAAGACATCAGGACAAATGACAAAACATGTACAAGTCATACGCATGTACTCCGACAAATGTGAATGACAACGTATGCCCTGTGAAAGTCAATGTGGAAGGTTAATAGACTCAAAAGAAATGTGTCCCTCAGGGTGTCATGCAGTGTCACCGTTACAATGTCCAGTCCCCCATACTCGTACATGAGCTCTGCCACTGACGGAAAGCACAAATACCGGCATACAGATAAGGTACATGATAGACTAATTAGTGTGGATAAGCAGCTGTTGGCCTGTGTGAGGAATACAACCCTCTGGGTGGGTGTGTCCTGCAATATAAATGTAATGGCATGTGGTCTGTGATGCCGCCATACAGTGTGTGTATTGGTGTCAGAAAGCTGATATCTTGTATCAGACACATACTCCGCAACTGTACAGATTTACGCAGAATGTGCAGAGTTCTGCCTCATATTTTTGGTGTGTTCCACGTAAAATCAGTACCATTCTGGCAAATTCCTGATAACTGAAGTCATGAAATAATGACAAACATGTGAGTTTAAGACACCAAATCCGTCAGAAAAGTCATACTGATGCAAAACCTATTATTGTGTCAACTATCTACGTTTGTAAGAGCAATATGTAAATACTGCCCCTATGTGTCCCACTATCAGTTAAGGCTTTGTCCGATGTTTGCTCTAGGAGGTGGAGTGGTATGATCAAAAACAGATACATGTGTGAGGAAACAGCATTATCGACTGCAAGATAACGCAGAAGGTATGAAAAGCGCTGCAGTAGGACGTTCAGTACTGTCCGCAGGTATGTGCTGACATGTCAAATGACACAGCAGTCTACATGAAGTACCTATAGGGCTGTCACCTTTACAAATGATGATAGTGGGACATACCCACAACCATGCACACAGCACAAATAGACATACACACAGCAAAACTAGGCCATGATACATGAAGCCTCCGGCGTGTACGAGTAGAGTGAGAGTACAGCAAGGATAGATGTCTGCCAAACTATACAGCAAATGCCTGTAAGGGCGTGTAACACCACCCATAACACGAACGTTGCATGGACAATGTTGGGATTTGCAACATACCCCATTGGTATGTGAAAGCTATGCAAATATGCGATACATGAAACAGTCAGCTGTCCATGCAAGAGCAGAGTTATGGGCAGAAAATATATATATATATATATATCTATATATATATATATATATATATATATATATATATATAGAAAGAGAGAGAGAGATACAGACATACACACACACAGCAGGGTTGTGAGCAGAACACGAACGTAACCATTGTACCACACAACAGCATTACGCAGTGACAGAATGTGCAACCGTGAGTAGTAGATCACGGAAATCACACAGGCATACGTCTAGCCTGTAGACAGTGGCATCAAAGGAAAAGACGCCGCACAGATGTTATGGTGAGTGAATACTGTAAAAGCAATGTACTGTTGTCATGCAGCTGGAAACACACACACACACTTGGCAGGGCATCGAACTTACACCTAACTACCCTATCACACTACAGCATGACGCATTTACAGAACACGCTACCGAGATTACTAAACACAGCAGACCCACAGGCATTCTTCTAGGTGCATGTCAACATCCGCAAAGGTAAAGACGTCAGCAGGATATATCTGTGGTGCGAAGCATCTAAAAGCATAACCTGAGTCCCCAGGCAGACGGGAGCATGCACACACACATAAACACACACTTGGCAGGGCTGGGAATTGAATTTACACCTAATTACCCTATCACACTACAGCATGACGCATTTACAGAACGCGCTACCGAGATTACTAAACACAGCAGACCCACAGGCATTCTTCTAGGTGCGTGTCAACATCCGCAAATGCCAGGATGCCGGCAGGGATTGTATAGAGAGTGTACGATCAGACATAGTACTGTCCCACATTAGACGTATACAACCACACGGCAGTGGTGTACTCGGGGCAACTATACATGTATGGAGCACTACAACAACAATACATAGACACAGTATGCACCACAGACAGTACACCCTTCCAGATAGTCACCCAGTGTGTACTCGGTAGGCATCCATCCTGACGTTGAAGACGGAAATCTGTTGCCCGGATGACCACCATGGCAATACAGGATGTCAATGGCCATGCCCATGCACAGAGGGACATCACCGACACAAGGTGTCACTGGCCATGGCCACACACCTGGTAATATACGTCAGTTTGGACTGTACTGTGTGTCGCTCTACACAACGGCGTACTGGGCATGCTCACACACTTAATTGTTGCAAAGGGCCGTCTTGCATGCAGATGGAGTGTAAACACAGAAGGTCTCAGATTGGACTGTACCATGTGTCCATCTACACAACCGCATACATGGACTATACTGTGTGTCCATCTACACAACAGCATACTGGGCATGCTCACACACTTAGCTGTTGCAAAGGCCTGTTGTGCATGCAGATGGAGTGTACACACAGAAGGGCACAGTACAGAAGGGCACAGTAAGGTATAACTGTCCTCACGCACAGGGCGGTCACACATGCAGTGACCTGTACACACACAGCTGCCATCACAGCTGTCACAGGTGCAGGTCACACCCGTACACACTGCAGTGTACACTGTAGCTGTCAAGTCATCACCATGTCATCAGTGCAGCACTACACAGCCTTACAGTACCACAACACCATGTGACACATGATCACTGGGCTGTACAGAGGTGTACACCACCTGTGCAGAGTACACATGTACCAACAGGGATCCAACAGGTGTTATGCATTGCAATGATACCAGTATACATGAACAGGTCAGCTCAAGACATACCACGGCCCTTACACAGCTGTGACACATGACTGTTGCTGTACACCAATGAACACACGTCTGTATATGTCATACATGTGATTGTGTGCATGTGTGCATGGACTGCGCACACAACACATACATACATACATAGCCTTTGATGTACCTCGTGTATAACAGTGGCCTAATCAATGCTACACACGCAAATGGAAGGTGGGTCCATGTCTGTTGAATGCTCACACTACAGGGGGTAGCAATGTTGTACTGGTCACCTGTGACACCCGTGATATCATACCACAGTCCATGTGTTATGTATGTCAACACACATGTCCAACAATAGCAATGCATACAAACATGGCAACAGGAGACACATGTGACATCTGTACTGTGCATGCAGCAACCACGCATGTGCAGTGGCCGATATCCGTAACATAGTTACACCTAACTACGACATGCAGTCGCAATGCAGACTCATCATTGACACCTGTATACAGTGACATACAAACAGCACGTATGGAGGGATGTGTGTACATAACATGGTGAACCACCTGTGTAGATGTATGTGTGCAGGGGGTGGCTCACAGTTGTGTCACACACCATCCTATCATGCCATGTGCAAACAGTACGCTATGTCGCTGTTATGTGACGGAGCTGACATAATGCATACACAGCGGTCAGGTGTTACCAACTATATGTCACATGGCACCTGTAACACCTACAACCTCCCATGTGCATATAGTAGCACATTTGCCAGATATAGCGTTGGTACACATAATGCAATCAATACTGCTGCATGTCTATCAAATGTGTCATCATATGGCAGGTGTATCATTCCCAGCAAGGCCATGTGTGTCCGAATGTGTGACCAGAGATGCCACATATCACGGGGAATATGTCCCAGTTGTTACACATCCCTGTACACTGTTGTAGAGATCTGTACATACGTCAGTGTGGGAAGCATGACGTCGGCCGGTGTGGTGCATCACACACGTCGGCTGTCCGTATACACATGTGTGGTCACCACAGTGTGTCTGTGTCTGTATGTATGTCTGGTGCTTGGTGTGAGGGTGTATGCTAATATACAGTGAGAAATGATCACTAACCCCACGTGGTGACTAACCCGTAATGGTGAAGCAGTGCACTATCCTGTTGATGCCATAGGTCCCAGCCATACTGGCTACCTGTGCATGTTCCTTCTCTGTGACATGTCGTGTGGGTGCATAGTACTGTGAGGGTGATGACCACATAGGCAAGGGTCCCCACCTGCACACTATGGGGTGTGCATTATAGTGGTGTACACACCGTAAATGTGGCCATGTTCCCGTACTGTTACAGGGTCCTACTGCTGCACAGTGTGGCCTCCAGCTACCAAGTGACACCTCACATCATCATTGGCCAGACCGCTGTGTACAACCCCTGCACCATGTCACCATACCTGTAATGTGTCCTGCTATGTATGTCACGTCTCTGTCCAGTGTAGCCTGTGGCACTGACCACATGCATCAGGTGCAGTATACGTGCGGACATCTGTGTCATGTTGGTGTTTCCAACAGTCAGGTTGAGGGTACATGTAGCATGCTGAGATTGCCAGATGTGCCTGTGAGTAATCCACAGTTACACGTGGGGGACTGCAAACACTGCTACCTGTAGGCACATGCCAGTACACCATAGGAGGGAACCAGGGTATCACAACCAACATGGTGCTACAGATGTAACCGAGACACATACCGTGAACACATCACAATGCATGCTGCACCTGCACTACATGGTATGACCGGTGCATGTCGACAGTACACAACCTATGTCACATACACATTTCTCAGTATTCACACACAACCGCTGCAACATACACATCCCTCACTATACATACACAGGTAATATTACATACACCTCTCACTATTCTGTTCACCCTGTGCATCAGAATATTTGTGCATAACCCTGCACCGATGGTGTGGATGGCAGGGATGCAGCACAGGCTTCATCATATGCACAGGGTGATATGTTTGCCAGGGGCATAGGCTGCACCAATGGATAACATCATGTGTGTGTGTAAGGGCTGGTGACTTGATTGGACATGTCTGTTAAGAATGCATGTCAATGTTGTGGAGCCCTACAGTTGTGTTTGCTGTGTGCATGTATGTTTGTACACAGTTCTGCCATTTGTGAAGCCTACACGGGGTATAATTGACAGCCCCAGATTGTACAGACCAGGTTGTACAGCTCACTGTGTCCGTCCACGGCCACGTGACCTGTGCCTGCCTGGGGTTGCACGGGCGCTACCAGGTGGAGGTACAGAGTGGCTACTGTCCGACGACACATGTCCGCTGGAACCGTGTCCCCACTGAGAACGTCCAGGGCCATGTCCACATGGCCTGCTGTGTCCTGGTGTTGACAGCGCAGCACCAGCTGCACTGCTACTGCTACCGGCACTATGGGAGCGGGCATGTGAGGTGGCACGCTCACGTCAACCTACACTAGGTGGTGTTGCTGGCCTACGTCCACGTGGCCTACACCTCACTCCTACCAGATGTTCCAGCACAGACAGCTCCCGCTCACGGATTGCCATGCCTCGGTCAAGGATTCCGACCATTTCACCCAATCGCTTATCCAGAACATCAGAAATCTGCTGTTGAGCATTTGCCAATGCCTGGATGTTGCCATTTAGGGTATGGATAGCAGCCCTCTGCAGCCTCTGCCCTTCTCTGTTCTGCCATTCAGCATGTGCCTGTGCTGCCATTACAGTCTGGAACATGCGTCTGGTGATACCAGCTGCTGAACTCTGTCTTGCAGGTGCATGTCTGCCAGAGGTCTTCCTACGAGCAGCACCGGCCACATGCCTGTGTGGCACATCTGCAGTCATTACACTGACACCATGGTGTGTAGACACACCTTCTGTAGCCACCACACGTTCCTGTTCCACGCTAACAGACACTGACTGTCCTTCCTCTATGGCCACTGGTGATGCGGTATGTGTTGGCAGCAGAACTGTGTGCGGCGAAGAGGGGGACATAGCTGGGATGGTAACCATTGGCACAGATTCAGCCCCTGACAACCCTGCCTGTACCTCATGCATATGTTCATCACCGCTAGTATCTGTGGGGACACTAACATCAGATGGACCGCAGGAGGGTAACGCACCTACATCACCTGTGAATGCAAAGAAATACTGTAAAGTACAATAGACACAGATATACACACACACACACACACACACACACACACACACACACACACACACACACACAGAACTATGTGCGGGGAAAAGGGGGACATAGCTGGGATGGTAACCATTGGCACAGATTCAGCCCCTGACAACCCTGCCTGTACCTCATGCATATGTTCATCACCGCTAGTATCTGTGGGAACACTAACATCAGATGGACCGCAGGAGGGTAATGCACCTACATCACCTGTGAATGCAAAGAAATACTGTAAAGTACAATAGACACAGACACAGATACACACACACACACACACACACACACACACACACACACACACACACACACAAACAGACACACACACAGACATACACACACACACACACAGACACACACACACACACAAACACAGACACACCATGCATGTGATTTGTCAGATGGCATGCAGCTTGCCTGTGATACAGCAGAGGGCATGCAGCTCAGACATTAATAGTGTTAGTAAGCATACCTCCCTGGGGTGCACACTGCAGCAAGCAGGTGTCATATCAGTAGCCATGCAGTTCACACAATCATGGTAGTATGCATTCATCCCCGTGGTACACCATGTGGCCCAGAACAGGATAACAGTACACATGACTGACGTGACCTTGATATGTAATCTGCTGACGTGCATTAACATGCATACATGTCTGACACAATGGTGTCCTGACACATGTACAGCATCATAATGGGCTTCACATTGCAGTGTTGTGTGTATGCCCTACAGATAGAATGCATGTTTAGCAAATGTGCATGGGAGGGTAGTGTGAGCCATCTACATTGCTATACAGTGTGAAGTACAGACACTGTGCCATTGCATGGCATCATGAGGCATCTATGTTGCTGTAGAATGCATAATATGTACACATTGCATAGCTATAACTGCAACACAGTCATGATGTTCAAAAGATCGTATATGGTAGACTTCAGTGACACCTCCAGTAGCTGTGCACAGGCTTTTAGGTTGTCCAGTGTACCACATCAACTGTATAATCAGTCAACTAAGGCTATAATTGGACCATGTGTGGACAATGTGCAACAGGGTGTATACACATCCCATGTACTGTGTGGCTACATGTCAGATATGTCACAATCCACAGGGCTATGCAGACAACAGGCTGTATGTTTGGTATGTGGGGTATAGGTCATGCGATAGTGTGACAATATTGCAGACAGAACACTACGTGTCTGGAACATGTCAGGTGGCACATCACAATGTGTGCACCCAATGCAGGGGCATATGACACAATGGTGACACCTGTGGGCTGCCCATATCACAGCTCACTGTGTGGTACTGTGTGCATTACCACATGTTGTTCCAATGCATACTACATATGCCTCCATTGTAGAACACCTCCACCGTTGTATGCACAGCTGACCACACATGTCGCAATGACAAGTACTGTGGTTTCAAGTCGGTTTATCATTTCGTTTGTATATACTGCACATGGGTGGCCTGTGTGAATGATGGGTGATGCAACCTGCATATCGTGACTGGAACAAACATCAGGTGTGCAAGTGTTAACTGGCCACATGGCAAATAGATCTACACTGTAACATGCCTGATACTGATGACAGTCTCACCTGCAATGGACTCATGTCTATGCGGCATGCCAGAGGTACCTGTATAGGGGTGACACACCAGTATGAACATTATCCATGACTGTATGACAGCCACAGGTTGCACTGTGCATGTGAACACATTCACCTGTGTAATAGCATATAGTATGCACATGTGTGCATACACATCCTTGCATACTGTAGTATGCAGCACGTGTGTCCACATACCTTGCATATAGGTTCATAGGTTTATACTAGGCTATCTGCCCTAAGGCATTTATAAGCCTAGCCCAAATTATTGTGGCTTACGCCACCCCTTATATGAAAAAATACTGTGCCCATTAGTTTGTTGTGCCTCTGTCCAGCAGTGACCCAGAGATGATTCCCGGGGTAAACCTACGATCTCCCATCCACAGGTCTAGATTTCTCTTGAACAGAGTCAGCGAGGTGCTCTGCCTCACATGGACCGGATTTTAATTCCACAGCATAGGAGTCTCTGAGTGATAAATCTATCCCTCCAGCACGTCCTATTTATATCCGTGCTAAGGTTTAAGTCGCTTGCTCTAGTGGTTTTGGTGGATTTGGATTTTTTGAGGTGGAGCATGTCCATTAATTCGGGTTGGACATGGCCTTGTATGTCAGGCACATGTCACCTCTGAGCAGACGGTATGCGACTGAATAGAGCTGGAGTTTCTTCAATCTGGCAGCATATGACAGATTTTGGAGTCCCTTTATCCTTTTGGTGAGGAACTTTGGGGTCTCTCCAATTGCTGCAGATGTCGGGTGAGATACATCCCGAATGGGGCATTGTACTCGATCATTGGTCTGATAAGTGAAGAGTACAGGGAACAATGACCTCGCTAGATCTGGATGTGAATCCCTTCATGATCAGGTGGGCAATGTAGAAGGTCTTTCTAACCACTTTAGCAATGTGAGTGTCAAAGAAAGGCCACTGTCAACCTGGGTCCCCAGGTCCCTGATAACCTCTTCTGTGCTTAGTGGATTGCCACCTATATGGTAGCTTGGGGTTACCTTGTTTTCCCGAAGGGTATGACTATACATTTTTGGCGTTTAACTTCAGGCCATGGCTCTGGCACCAGCTATCTGTTTCCGTGAGTCCCTTCTGAAGGATATCCGTGTCCGATGCACTTTCCACTATGGCGCCCAGTTTGCAGTCATCTGCAAACTTTGTCAGCCAAAGTCCTCCCATGTTGGCCTGTACTTCTGAGAAGTAGATGCCAAACAATAGGGGCCAAGGACCGAGCCCTGTGGGACACCACTTGTGACCGGCTTGGAGTCTGACACAGCCAGCAACTCTAACCCTGTGGGTTCTGTCCTTAAGCCAGTTTGCAACCCATCTTGTGACATATGGGTTTACATTTAAGCTGGTAAGTTTTTCTACAATACCGAGTGGGGTATTGTGTGAAAGCCTTTGCAAGGTCAAGGTAGGCTGTATGGACTGCCTTTCCCTCATCAATGGCCTTGGTGACTATTTCGAAGAAGTCGCCCAAGTTCAAAAGGCATGATCTTCCCTTGACAAAGCCAAACTGGGTTGGGTCCAATGTCTCCAAGTCCCCTATATCTTTGTTTATGAGCTCCATTATGATCCTCTCCATAGCTTTGCAGACTAGACTTGTTAAGCTTATGGGCGTAATTACCAGGGTCCATAGAGGCCACCTTTGTGGAGTGGGACCACAGTTGCCGTCGCCACTCCTTGGGCACGTATCCTGTGGTAAGGCTGAGATTAAACAGCTGCCTTATGTGCGGGTTTAATTCCTCATTTAGCTCGTGTAGCACACAGCCGGGGACACCATCCGGTCCCATTGATGCTGTGTTTTTAGCTTTAGAGAGAGCAGCTTTCACCTGCGCATTTGAGATGTCCGGGAGGCTACACTCGGCTGGGGTAGTTATCTCTCCTTTAAGGGGAGAGGGGGAAGTTTGCACTGAACCTGCCTGCCAGTATGTTGGCAATGTCTGTGGGTTCAGTGACTTTGTATCATTTTGGACTAATTCTGAGCATATCTGTGAGTTTCCACCCAGGTTCCTAACATAGCTGAAAAAGGCCTTATGATTGTCCTTTGAATCCATGGCAATTTTCTCTCAAAATTGGCCTTAGTTGATTTTATGAGTGCTCGTATTTTTACTAATAATGATCAGGGTGACTTCCCTTTTATGGATTTTGTTCTATCATGTAATAGCTTTCTCCTCTTATTGTAAAGTTTGTTAATGGCTGGGGTCCACCAGACTGGACGTTTGCCCTTTGTGGAAAGAGTCTTGGTTTTATTTGGGATTGCCTGATCCATGCAGTCCTGGAGGTGTTCATAGAAGGCATTTGTAAGGGCTTCCGCAGCTTGGGTTGTGGTTTCCTCTGACTCAGGGGCCTTGAAGGATACCACACCAGTCTTGAGTAGTGTGAAGTTTGCTTTAGAGAAGTTCTTCACTATGGTCTTTTTGTTTGGGGTGGGGCGGATGTGGATTTCCAGTGAGATTAGTTTATGATCAGATCTCACCAATGAGGGATATACTTCCGGTGTGGAGCATTTTGTCCCCATGTTTGTGACAATGAGATCTAGTATATTTTCTCCTCTCGTGGGAACAGTGACTAGCTGTTCCATGGCATTTGAATTTATGAACTCCAGGAACCGTTGGGCTAGAAAGTTAGGGCTTGAGTAATGTTCCCAGTCTATATTCGGGTAGTTGAAGTCACCCAATATGATGGTGTTTGGAGATACATTTATACCCTCCAGTGTCTTCAGGAAGGCTGTGTGGGGTTCCTGAGTTTGAGAGGGTGGCCTGTAGCATGCTACAATTGCATAATGTACAATGACACATGTAACTACATGGGATATAATAGCCATCTGTGCAGTACTGACTTACCAGGCAACTCCAGGCTCATTGGTTGGGAGACACCCACCTCCACGATGGCAGCTAGTGTTTCTGGATGCTGTTCCCTGGGTGTCCCCAGACTGGCCAGTAGCTCCTCGGTGTGTGTGAGTGGGGACTGGGTTGGTGGCCCACCAGCTGTTCCACCTTGTTCCCTGGCAATTGCAGTGGCACGCTGTTTTGCATGTCATATCAAGTCCGTACAGTGTCTGTGCACCTGCTGGTAGGTGCGGTTATGGCCACCCACATTGTTCACCCTCCTGCGTAGATCCTGCCACAGGTCATCCCGCTGCTGGGCATGCTGTGACACATGACTGAACAACAAGTCATAGTTGTCATGGAGCTGTGGGATGAGGACATCATCCTCCTGGCGGCTGTATGCTGGGAGGCGTGTACGGGGCATTATCTGTAAGACATAATGATGGTGACAGGTCACAGTTTCAGAGATGTACAGAGATACTGCTGCACATACATTTCTATGACATCTACTACATCTGCACAGTTATCTTTGCAAAGCATCATGACACTGACATGACTGACGTGTTTGTGTCACACACGTCACACCCATTATGCATTGGATATCATCACCATATATGTGTGTCACCTCATTACAGTGTTCAGACTCCATGTAAATGCTGTCTTGCTGTGGGCATGTCTATTTGCCTGCACTTGTGTTCTTACCTATCTGCACATGCCTGGATGTGTCCACGGTAATGCTGTTGACCTGGATGCTGTGTATATGTCACATATCAACACAGACACAGCTGTAATGGACTTGAGCAGTGACAATGCACACATACGCATGGACACCTGTACATGCATGTGTTTTGCCATATACATCTACACAGCACTGTACAACTGTTCAACATCCTGCCACGGATCGCCTGTATTGCACATGTGATAGACATGGGACAATGGCTAGTCAGATGACATTCGCAGGGATGGTTATCAACCATAGCATGTGCGGGCACAGTTTCCAAGCTGTAACAGACAGCCATTATGCCACCGCAAGGTGCATCAGTGCCACATTATTGATCCAGTCAGCTGATATACATGGTGTGATGGCCGCATGGTAGATGTACTGACTGGGATGACATGTGCAGCTTTGATGGACAGGGTTGCATGGTATGGCAGGAGTATGTCACATAACTGGCACAGGGATCTGTCCAGCCTGTAGCGATCCTAGTATTAGGACAGTGGCTGTCCATGACATATGTCTTATATATCAGAGTATGGACATGTAGCATGTCCATCATCATGGTGTAGCAAATGTCTTTCTGCAAGGTAGACAGCATGCTGCATAGTGGAGGTGAGGATTGTGAAGGCTGGTATCGCACATCCATGCATAGCTATTACCCCTTAAAGGTGGTATGTGATCCAATATTGGTCACCACAGTGCTGTATATGCCTGTCCACTGATCTGCGTGCTCGTGGATGGCACCCTGACATGACATGGGCACCTCATATGACTACCTAAGGGGCCTGGAGATGTCAGCAAGTCGGGGGTGCACTGCACAGCACCATCCCTTACACAGTGTCCATAATGTTGACCAAAGCCTAGGTAGTAGTTTATGGGTACAGGGATGTTCACCTAGCGGTGACAATGCTGGTATCATCCATCAGACTGTGCACATATGTCACACACCTCACCCACACAGCCCATTCTGTATGTTGTTCACAACACTGACACAGCTATACTGACAGGTCATGGCCATTCACAGCCTTAGATACACAGATGCCTAACATTTGTCTGTGTGGTATGGGCTACAATGAGGGTGGGGTACAGCACATTAACCCTGTTCTACTGTAGCTGGCACTGGTGTGATGTGCACATGTCACTCTTGCACCTTTTGTAGTTGTGAGTCTGTCAACAGGCCACTGGTGGAACACTCCTGTGACATACAAAGGTATTTGTAATCAAACATCCGTGCTGTCTTTTACATCTGTACCGCTAACATCTACAGTGATAATGGTTCATGGACATGCACACCATACTCAGCAGGGTTATAGTGCGGTGCCACCCAAAATGACTGTCATCACCATTTGTGGGTTGATATTATCCAACACCCTATCTGTATTGTATGGTCATGCTAAGCACTTGTTCAGAACTTGTGAGCATGTCATGAGCTACTGATTACTATAGCACCCATTCCACACCATTTCCCACAGGTACACTGGCTGTCCTACACTTCCCAGTTTGCTTATGGTACAACAGCTGTTGTACACACGTAACACACATATCCTGTTGGACATGGTTGTATATACAGGCATGTCCAACTGTCATGTACCAGTGCTACTGCCTGTCTATATGAGGGATATGTCATCCATGTGGCAATAGAGCAATTGTCTCATGTACACATTCAATGCTCACCTCCCAACATACGACACTACAGCCTGTGGGGGATGCACTTCTGCAGCCGTGCTGGGGGCATAGCTCTCAAGTGTACCTCATTACGAGGAACGTACCTCATTTGGGGTCTTAAAAGGTACATGTTCCTCAAGGTTCCACATTGAAAGGGTCTGTCACACATTCATTGTTGGAAATTGTTTACCTGCTAGCCATGGCTAAATAGATGGGAATCATATTAATTCATTAGAATATCTTTTTTATACGTAAAAACAGCCTATTTTAGCCATCATATGCCCTTCCTAGTTGAAGCTGTTAATAAGCCAGTTGTAAGTGTTCCACGTTTTGCCCATTTGTCGCACATTATGAGGGCTAATGTTCCTCATTTTGGGGACAGGAGGTTGACAGCTATGGCTGAGGGTAATGCTGTCACCAACCCTGACTGCACCTGACAGTCATTTGGGGAAGTGTAACATTTGCAACACACCCCACCCATCACATAGTCTCACATGATCTGCACCACTGGCCACACCTACGAGGACAACTTATGCAGTACGTCTCCATACTCAGTGTAGGCACCAGAGGTAGCCCCCATCACGGAAGACAACATCACCAACTTATAGCCCACAGGCTCATGTGTGCCCATCACATACAGCCAATAGGGAGTTATAACATTCACAACACACCAGTCATAGGTTACTCTGTAGGGAGTCACACTGCAGTTCCACACAGCAGGCTACACAAGGCGATAGTCACTTACATCTTGCTGTCGGGTAACTGCTTCTGCAACATAACCTATGCACCCATGCCACACCTCACCAGGTACGATGTGGCTGTCATTCTTCATGTTAGTGTGACTGCCCTGTGATGCCACTTCACAGACTACGTGTGCTGGGACATGCAGTAGCTCACCAGTCTTATAGCCCTGAGGAGCATTTTGCATTCGTCCGGACACGATACCACTGTACAATGACCGACTGTGTCACTTCAACAGTTGCCTATGCTCCTATTGTCATTCCACAGGCATCTGGTATCTGTCCGCTTTGACTGACCTGGTCAAACACAATGCTGTGGCAAAGATGACTTGCACCTGTCCACCCTGGGAGTACAGCTCACATGTAAGGCTCTTGCTGCTTCTATACTGCCTGTCTTGCACAGTTTCCAATAACTGTCACCGGCAGAACAGGAACTGGCAAGCACGACATGGGGTCATGTGACACAATGCTTGCATCTTCCTCTGTGACACATGCAGGCAAGGCACACCTTATAATGCACCACTCAAACATCTCTGCAGTGACTGGGACCTGCCTCTAGGCTCTGCAGAGCACACCTGCAATGACAGGTTATAGACAGACCATACCTTTCAGGCACATACCTGGACCGGCACACCCACAGCTGAGGGGTTCCCATGTCCCACTATGTTGTGCACACATCCTGGCTAGTTACTTAGCACAATGCATCAGAGGTGCTCCATGTGCAACTAACTGTGTCTGGGACCACTATACACATTGTAACAAGCTACAGAGTCATCATCATACCCCACGGTTAACATACCTTCTTTGTTGGTATATTGGACAGTGGGCCTCAGACAGCTACTACTGATGTGTGACTGACACTACCCCACACTTAACTGGGATAGCCACTCATGTACCGACACATCCATGAGTCATAACCTCCGCTCTGCTGGATCAACCCATACACACCACCTCCAAGACCTACATTAACCTTGGCATGAACACTACCACCATGTGACTGGTGTTACACACCTGGGGTTATCCCCTCATTAGTGGATTCCGAACATATGCTAATCAACCTTGTTAGCCACATCCCGGCACCACACCCATCACAGCATACACAGTACATGAGTACTACAACACCTACTACAGACATCTACTGACAGCGGTTGTTAACATCATGACACCCGTGCAGATGGACAATGCACATACAAATGCTTACACATACCCCAGTGCACTTCATTAGCATGTACACAACTGCATGGATCATGCTATTCCACACAGAGCCATGATGGTACACACCAGATAACAGACACCACTCTGGTAGTCATGTTCCATGGACATATGATGTACAACAGGTGTAGGCTGTTGCACAGTGGTGTATATTCCCATGTGTGAGGTGGCTCACTGGTCAGCCATGGTAGGGCCACAGGGCCCCTCATCACATACTCCAAAACTAGCTACGTAAACATGACTGCGACACATTCCGGGGTGTACCACCAGGCATTATGGTGGTATGTCAGTAGTCGATGGCAACACCCACATCTGCTGTCACATACAACAGTCACTCAGGAACATTACAGACCCAGGTGATGTTGGCAACATGCTGGAGGATGCATTCAATGCTAACATTACACCCTCTCACTCACTACAGGGCCACAATCCATACATGAACATTGTGGTGTCCCTGTGGTCACACCTACACAGTACTGACCTACACTCTATATGTCCTGGGACACTGGCCCCATGTCACCTTCCAACGTCCCAGGCTGTGATGTCCACCAACCTCTGAATAACATGTCTCCCCACTAGGCCACCATATTCAGTAATAGCCTTGTTTCAGACATTGTAGCCCCTGAATGGCACACAGCAGCATTTATCACACTACACACAGGTGGCACCACAATGCACGAGTGGGACTATAGTCCTACACACCTGCCTGGACTGTTCTGCATGGCTATGGGGCACATCATCAAGGACGTCATTCACAGAGACATTGTTGGGCTCCCATCCTTTGCTGCCACCCAGGTTGGGCTTGTTAGGGCCAGAGCATGGTCCCTACACATGGTGGACTCCTTTCATACAGTTACCAGGGCAGTTGCTGATGGTACGGGAGTCCACACATCCTACATTGTCCTCTCATTGCCTTTCAGCACCATTCTCCATTCTGGTATTGACAACATATACATCCACCTGCACATCATTCCCTATGTCTCAGGATGTTATGCAATGTGGCTCATGGACAGGACACACACAGTGAGGCCAGCATACCATAGTACCTACTACATGTCAGGTACATTTGGCATACCACAGTCCTCAGTCATAGGGCCCCTCATGTTCAGTATATGCTTCCCTGTGGTACAGGCTAGCACAGGGGACTTTCCCTGCCTAGCTTTCAAACCCTTGCATACAAAGTGCCATGATTGCTCCACCAGCTGATACTGACTCCATCCATATGGGTGTCGCTGTGACAGATACATGATATGACTATCATGGCATCAAGCTGCATGACACAAGGTGCATGCACATCACCTTTGCATTACACCATTCACCCACTGACTATCACATAGGTGGTAGTCCCCTACATACATATCACATTGTACATGTTTGCAGTACACACATATGTCGCACCCACTCCTGTGGTTACCGTATTGCCACTGTGGCGTGGATATCCTTCTACATGGCCACACCTATCTGTACTGGGTGTGTAGCTGGTACATAGGCACCCATTGTACCTCTGAACTCAAGACATCTACACACATTCAAGGGTACACCACCCCATTTAGGGTGTACCTTACACAACAGCTACAGCTTTACATACCACAACATTAACACGCCATGACGTTTACTGAGCTCCGACAGTTTAAGTATGCGGCTGCATTACAGACACCACATCTGTACACATTTGCATACTACATACTCAGGGGTGACCTCTGCTGATCAGACAGGGTCCATGTCCACAACATTATTAATGATATACTCCTCATACGCGACATAAGCAAAAGCCACTGTGAGCAACATGCTCATGGATATGTGCACACACGCCACAATGAGTGGGATGTGCTTGAGGGTTACATTCCCAAACCGGACACTCACCATGCTTTGGAACATAAGTCCTATGTACATCACGCAGGGACACTCAGTAGCACTGTTCATGTGATACCTCCCTTGGTGGCTGGGAGACATGTAGGCCTGGGATCACTGCAGTGGCTGTACTGTGCAAAGGTGCAGGTGACACATGGCTCCACTGTTCACAGGACACTACCCTAGAGAGGTGCCACTAGTGTGAACACTGTAGTTGTGTTTACACATGGACTTGCCAGACTGCATAGTACCCCACTATGCACCTGTGAAGCTATTACATGTCTTTTGTGCATGGTTACTTGGTAGCCCTTCCATTTATATTAGCTATCATGCTATTACAATGTCCCATGCCTACAAGCCATATGTATCCTGTTATTGTACATGCCAATAGACGATACCTGTGGTATGCATGATATGCCTGTTATGCTGTGTAGAATATCTGTCATATATACCTTCAATGCTATACATTACACATATTTCACATAGTATCCCATAATGCAAAGCATACTTGCACAGCGGGACCACCTTAGATATGTCATTAACGTTATATGCCCATATACATGCGTGCTGTGACAGTATATCAACATATACTATCCCCTGCTATGGCACGTCCTTGTTGGACATACCCTACCACTGACAGCGGGTTGTATGGAATTGTTCTGTTTAATGCCCTCATGTAGCATCCCTTGTGGTGTCTGTGCTGTGTACCTTGTGTCCCACTGCTGGATGCACAGTTTCTACAAGCGTTAGTATGCTCAGCAGGACATCACTACATAAATACCTTTCCCCACTTTATGCATTGCGGACACGTTTAATTAATGCAAACCAAGCTATACATAGAGTAAAACTAATTAATACAGATCATGCTATACATAACCTTACATATCGGGTGTTCTACATACCTTGTTATCATTACGGCATTTAATTTCTATCTCTCTCTCAGTGTTTCAACCGGTATTCGGTATGAGCATACGGTTTGAATGTCTGCCAAGTCATCCTTATATACGTTGATACCTGTAACATGTGGATTCATCCCGCCAATTGGTGTTCCTGAGTGACTAATTACTTGCATATCAGCTGTGCAGCTACTCCATTCACCAATTATGCGGCAACAATGGGGTATAATTGAATTCACCACTTGGGCGTTGCCTATTTGCCCTACCTTCGGGAAGACGGTCTGTATTGTGTTTTGTTATGTGTAATTGCAACTGCTATGCATAGAGACAAGTATACTTTGGATTCATGTCCCCCGTGGATTGTGTGTGACAGGCAGAGTATTTGGTTCAACATGTGGGTGTACCTGTCATCCCAACGTCTGATAACGGAGTATTGCAAACAAAACCTGTAACATGGCTGTTTGTTCCATTATACAACGCCTGCAATTTTGCATGACGCCTTTAATTGTGTCTCTCACATGGTATGTTGAGGGTTCTGCAGTTGTAATTGACTGACTGGATGTTTGTGCTGCTATTACAGTCTGTATTGCTTTAGTTTCTAGTGTGGGGGATGTCAGTGGGTGTACGTAGCATATACAGGTTTGTGGGCCTTGCATTTCTGCATAATCCGTATATATGTGTGTGGGCTCCGTCCCTAATTAGAGAGCTAACAGTTAGTAGACTTATGTTACGGGATTGTACGTTGGGCCGTTGTTAATTGGTTTCTATATTGTCTGCAGGTGAGCTTGCTACTTGTATACCTCCGTAATTGCAGCGATATATCAAGGGATATGTGTAAGTGACAGCTATCCCTTGTATTTCTGTCCCAGATATTTGCAGTCATTTCGGTTGTGTTGGTAAAAGAGCCTGTTTGCCATGGGTTGCCACCTTTTCATATGGTCATTGTTGGACACTTGCGGGACACACAGCGGTGTTTACAGGCCAACACATAGCCACGGTCAGTACACAGGTTAGCACATACTTTTATCCTCAATACATACCTATCATTGTGGGACTTTGGCTACTTATCATATTGCATGTAACATTTACGTTTCTTACATACAGGCATAACTATTAAATTCGACTATTACATTATATATGGGACATATTAATGACCTACCATCTCGGACATTTGCCATTTGTACTGTTTTATGTCAGGACACACCTGCCCAGGGTGGGGCTGTCCCTCCTACTGTGGGACAGGTAGAACCATATGCCTACAGCTAGCTATACCCACACCTACCATACTGATATGCCTCTGACTTGGCACTAACAAACACATGTTGCGGACACACACACATATTACAGTCACATGGAGACGCACACAGCACCCTCAACGCACACTTACACAGACTACGGCACTCACAAACACAGTTGAACACAGTACCTACGTGGACCGCAACACCAGCAGCAGTGACTAAATGTCCCTTCATATCATCATACTATTACTTGCGGCTGTACTGTTCTGGTACTGTGTTCTATCGGTCTTTCAGCCTCGTGGTTATGCATGTCAGTATGTTACACATTCCATAGTTGGCGGTATCCTATTTATTTGTACCTCCAAGGTGTTATGAATGTCGTCGAACTATCTATTATATTTGCAGATATCGCTGAATCCATCTATATCACCATATATCACTCTATTGCCCTTTCTATCTGTATTATATATATGCATATGTGTACATATATATATATATATATATATATATATATATATATATATATATATATCTATATCTATATATATATATATATATATATATATATATCTATGCATATATATATATATATATATATATATATATATATATATATATATATATATATATATATATATATATATATATATATATATACACATCTGGCAGGGAACGTGAGAGGCACACAGCACCACCATATGCTGTAAGGCTCATGTACTGTTCAGGTGTTGGCATTCCGTGTTCCACTAGCTGTTGTGTTTACAATGTTTGAGGGCTGCCTATGTAGGAGTCACACATTGGGCCACCTATACAATTTACAGGTGGTCATGTTTGTGTGCCATCCATTTTACTGTGTGTGCAGGTGGAGAGGTGTCAGTCCGTAGGGGCCTACACTGTCAGATTATGTGCTATACGTTCCCTCTTTGCCAAGGCATAGGCATATTGGGCACGCCTCCATCTGCCTACTGGGGCTGGCACAGTGTGTTCATGGTCTGAATCCCTCTGTGCCTGTAATGGCCTTGGCAATTGTGGTGGGCTATGAGGGCCTTCACCATTTTGTCCCTGCTGCAGCTGCTTCCGCAGGATCATATTATGTAGCATGATACATACTATAACAATGTGGGCACACATGCCTGGAGAGTACTGCAAGGCTCCACCACATGTATCCAAGCACTGGAACCGTGATTTCAGCATCCCGAACACACGCTCTATGATGATTCTGGTTTGTGCGTGTGCCTCATTATGGCGTTCTTGCATGGGTGTGTGTGCATTTCTGATGGGAGTCATCATCCACGGCTCCAGTGCATAGCCAGCATCCCCCACAAGATGGCCATGTGGGATGCCCCCCCTGACAAATACCTGATACAGCTGTGAGGCATGCCAGATATGGGAGTCATGGTAGCTTCCAGGGCTGCCAGAACACACATCCATGATAATGCCCTGGGCATTGCACACAACCTGGCAGTTGATGGAGTGGAATTCCTTGCGGTTTATGTAGCGCCTACCATGCTCATCGGGTGGTGACTTGATTTGTATGTGCGTGCAGTCTATCGCACCCAGTACCTCCGGGTAGTGTGCCACACGGTGGAAGTGGCGCATATTGCTGGCCAACTCCTCCTGAGTTCGGGGGAAGTATATCTGCTCATTGGCATGTGGTAACATGGCATCCAGGAACTGGTGTTGTACCCTGGATGCTGATGCCTGTGAGATACCCATTATATTTCCAGTTGGCCTTTGAAAGGTACCTGTGGACAGTATTTGCAGGCTTACACATACCTTCGTGTCTACATGGATGGGTTCCCCACTGTTGTTTCTGGTTCTCAGGCGTGGCCAGCACAGCTCCACTATTTGCTGTAAGATGTCCCTGTCCACCCTGTAATGCTCTACTATCTCCAGGTAATGTAGCCCCTGGTAGGTTACCCTTAGTCTGAACACTCTCCTTCTCCTCCGAGGCCTGCGGTGGTTGTTGGCATCATCCTCCACAACACCGTCAGTCTCTAACACATGCTGATGAATCACAGCTATGGCAACTCCCATCATGTACATTTTAAAAGTTCCCCATATGTTTACACCTATGGTGAAGTGTTTGGGAATACACAGGTGAGTGTTGGGTGCTTTCACACTTTATACTATTGTGCTGTGAACACCGATGATGTCATAGGGTGTGTATGTACGATTGTAGCTACAGGGTATCTTATGTGTTTTACTGCCGGAACTACAATTGTGGTGCCTTTGGTGTTGAATTACATTTGCCTGCCATGGATTACCTCTTGACCTCCCTTTACATTTCTGCACGTTGCACCTACCATTTTCTGGCATGCATCCTGCAGCCTACTTTCATTTGTACTTTCCTGGACCTGGCGGATCTTGCGTTATGTGTGCTACTGCCAGTCTGCTGTCGGTTTGCTTTGCTCTGCTGTGTCAGGTCTCCTATCTTTGCAATCCAATACCTCCCCTCCTTTCTTTGCATTCCAATGCCTCCCCTATCCTGTTTTGCAGGTTTCTGCAAGCAGACTTGTCAGCTGCCGTTGATTGGCCATCGTGGGTTGATTGGTGTTGATTGTTCATTAGTACTCCAATTACCCTACTTCAGCATTTCCTTCTTTTCTTCCCCTGACCTTCCTGTTTGTGCTATTGTTCGCGCCGCGTGCGTCCGATTACTGGGTTTCGGGCACGTTTTCATCCCCTCACACATGCGCTTTTGGGCACCATGTGTGCTCTCAGCTAAACGATTCTATACCTTCCTCCCCACCCCTGTCCTGCAGCTTTGCTTAGCAATGGACAGGCCAGATTTGCATTGCTCCAATGTGCTTACTGCTACGGTGGCACACCCCTCTGCTGATGTCATGTATCTCCTCTGAGCCACTCCTTGGTGTTATACCGCTGCGCCATATGGTACAACCTTAATCCGGCGGGACATTTGCGATTCAGTATTATCTGCCTCATTTGCATGGCATTGACTACTAATTCATAGCTACCATGCCGAACACTATCGCAGGCCCTTAGCAACCCTTGCACCTTGGTTGTGGTGTTCCATGCCTACCATTGTGTATTATGCTGTAAACCTGATTTCTATTACGTTGCGATTTTATGACATTTTTGTATTATTTCTTTATGTTACAGCTTCCGCACACATGCCCTGCGGTTGTGCTGTGCGTTACTGTGGACATGACATTAAATGTTGTTATTTACATGTTGTGCATCTTTTCTTATGCCATTGGCTGTGTATTTCGCCATTGGCATATGTTAACATTGTGATACCTGGGTCTGGCCCTCTTCCATAGCTCTGATGTTCTGTTTGGGAAAATGTAAACCATGTTTTTTGGTTTACATTTCCGTGGGCTTACGCTATGCCTGCACCACTTCATGAATCACTATATGCTTTCATTTGCATGGTGCGACACTGCACATGGGGTGATTAGCATACCTAAGCCAGGGGCTGTGCAGTTCTGGTGTACGCCGGTAGTGCACGTGGAATTGGATCGTACCTGAATCGCTCGATGGCCATATTTGGCATTATACCGCCTACGCTATGCCTGCGCCTGGCACAAGCTTCATGAATCCCAGGGTGAGATTTTCTATGATTAGTGCTGCACTAGAAAGGAATTGCATTGCCTACAGACTTTCTCCAGCTCATATCAGTTCTGTTTGGTGGAATGGACCGGCCTTGCTTCTGCTTCTCTTGTGCCTGCCCTTGCTTGCTCTTCAGTTAGACTTGGGAGGTCTGCTGACTATGGAAGGGAAGGTACCATGGTGTATGCTTGCTTTTACTGCTCTGATGCATAGGGAAGAGGAACTTGGAAGCCCTTTTGTTTTTCCCTGCCTGCTGCTTGCTTTGCACCATGTTGTCTGTGTCCTGCTTGCCCTGTTCTGCCTGTCATTGTCCCAGGAACTCTGCTGCTTTTCTCAGAGCTAAGGTAAGTGGAATTTAAACTGGATAATTTGATTTTTAAAGGCTTACAGTGACAAAGAAAATGAGATACTGCCAGCACAGCTACTTAGTGAATTTTGTAAATGTAACCGTAGCTGTGCTGGCAGTATCTCATTCATTGATACAGTTATAACACAAGCAATTTAAGTGCATGATTTGTATAAGATCAAATCATGCACTTACATTTGTGCATGATTTGTATAAGATGCTTGTGTTATAACTGTATCAAGGTAGATGTTTTGGTGATTACAAACTAGAAATGATACGAAATGTATCATTTCTAATTTGTAATCACCACAACATCTACCTTGATTTGTTTTTTCTAGGGTACTGTCTGTCTGAGATATATAACATATATAGTTATTACCGCAATATTATTTAAAATATTTTTCATGTGGTTTTGCACTTTGATGTTACAGTGAATATATACTGAGTACATGATTTGTATAAGATAGTTGTAATTTATGACTGTAGAACTGTCATTTCTAGTTTGTCATCACCACGATGTTTACCTTTTCATCTGCGGTTTCTAGGGTGTACTGTCTATAGCAAGGCTTAGTTTGGCTGTTTTTACTGCAATGTTGTTTTAAATATCTTTCCTCTGGTTTTGTACTTTGATGTTACAGGGAATTTATACTGAGTACATGATTTGCATAAGATCCTTGTTATGACAGTAGAAATGAGGTTTGGAACAGACCATTTTGTCCTGGGACATCTTCAAGTGGGGCTAGATACACAGATTAGCAGGAATTAAGAGAATAAGGGGAGGATATGGTTAATTAGGATGGAAGGATATTTAGGAGGAAAAGAAGTAAGGTCAGGGAGGGGCTTAGAGCATTTGTCAAGTGTAATTGAGGTAGGAGTCACATTTTTGGTGTGAACTTGCTACAGCAGGATGTGATAGTGTTCAATCTCGCCGTTTGTTCTTACACATGGGTTCGGAGCCGATCCTCGGCTCCATGCTGGCCTCTTGCAAGCTCTGCATCGAGAAGAAGCTCGAGACAATCTAATACCCACAATCCCCCTCTGCCTTTACCTCAGATCTAGTTTGCCGCTGCTGCATACGCATCGTTGGGAGCTAGCTCGAGAGTCTAAGCTAAGATATAACTTTATTTTGTTATATTTTTTTAGGATTCTATTTCTATTTGATGTTTTTCAGTATTATCTGTATGATTGTGTTGTGGTCTCGTTGAGTTATTGGTACCGTTAACTAATTTTATCGGTTAAATATTTTTCGGGGCCTACACCCTTCATAAATTTGCCTAGTTGAGGAAACTTATTACCGGATTTGACAATTTTTATCGGATTTGACAAACTTTAACGGATTTGACTGTATTACTGGATTTGTCTCTCTTTTCCTATAATGTCTGAGAAGATGAAGTCAGGTTTCAAGCGTTGTCAGTGTGGCCAGAAAATGTCAGTCACTGACAACCATAGTTCCTGCGTCTACTGCCTTGGCCCTCTCCACTTGCAAGAGGACTGCTCTATCTGTCACTCTTTTAGTGGGAGGGTCATGACAGATAGGCGCAGGAAACTAATGGACAGAGGTCTATTGAAACCATCTTTCCAGGAGGCTTTGGATGCTTCTGACCAGGCATCGAAGTCCTCTAAGGAATCGAAGACGTCGGAGCCCAAGTCATCGGCTCCGAGCTCTTCAACAAAGGTTAGATCACCGGTTCCACAGACTTCGGGGCCGAGTGTTCAACTGGTATCGGTTCCTGAGCCTCGAGTCTTGGAACCGGTGATGGAGCTCCCTCCTTTGACCTTATTGAGGTCGGCTCCGTCTTCGGTTCCTTCGACCCGTTCTTCCTCCAAACTTTCGGATATCGATGTGGATCGCATGGTGCAGAAGTTATTGGAGCATTCGGCCCTCTCCAAACTTATTTCGGTTTCCACCCAGTTGGTGTCGAAACTTGAAGGCCTCCCTGTATCTCCATCCATTCCTCCTCCGAGACCGATTCAGTCTTTGGAGCCAGAAGAGGCTGATCTACTGATTGTGGAGCCCTCGGGTCCAGAACCGTCCTTTTCTCGGTCTGTTCCTCTCACCTCGACTCCGTCGGAACCGATACCGAGTCTCGAGCCGACGGTCTGTCCTGGGTTCCGGGCCGAGTCGAACCGACGTTTCGGTTCCGACTCTCCCCCTCGGGGCCTCGGCGCGGATCGATTCGGCTCCGTCCTCGGGGTCGATGCCTTTGGTGCCCGTGTCGGGGATTCTTCCCATTTCCTCGGAACCGGGGGACTCTTCGATGCGGGACCCGGGAGCATTCGACCTGATGAGGAAGGTGTTGTCTACCCAGACAACCACATCAGTGGAAGCAACCTCTCCTCCCCATAAAGGGCCTTTGTCTTCATCTGCACCCACGGCCACATCCAAGCGTCGGGCACCAGTGTCTCAGCCACCCCTGGAGGGTGCCCCCTCTTCCTCCGAGGCTTCTTCGGATGCTCCCCACGAAGAAGTCCCTAGGAAGAGATTGTGTAAGAGGAGACACTTGGATTCTCCACAGGAATCCTTGACATCGGATACTGACTTAGATGAGTCAGAGGGGTCCCCTAAGTCACCTTCGGAAGATGTCTCTTTTTCGGACATATTGGAGATCCTGAAGCAGAGAGGTGACTGGCAGTCCCTTCCCCCTTCTGAGGATGAGTCAGTTCTGCTGAAGGCATTTGGTGCTCGCCCTTCCTCCTCCTGGGTCACTCCGCCCTTCGATGAGTTAATGGAGTTGATTGCTCGAAGGGCGTGGGAGACACCTGACACAGTGGAACCAGTCCCTAGGAAGCCAAATAAGTACATTACGGCACCACAGGACAAGGCTTACCTCACCAAAGGAGTTCCAGTAGACGCCATGGTGGTGGCAGCGCCACGAAAAAGGAGATGTCGGAGTCTTCCTCATCTGTCCATCCGCCTAACAAAGATTCTAGGACCATGGACAGATACGGGAAGCGCATTTTCAGTTCAGCGGCTTACAGTATGCGTTCCCTGAACTATTTGACTCATTTTACACGTTTACAGAGGGATCTAGTCAAAGAGTTGGGAGATACCCTCCAGGGTACTACAGATGCTGCTGTTTCAGAGAAAGTTACAGCGCATCTCAACACCCTTACATCCATTGTAAACTCGTCCATGAGGCTGATATCCTACGCAGCCGAAGGATCGAGTAGGGCAGCGGCTTCAGCAATTGCTCTTCGTAGGCAATCCTGGATGCGCTTATGTTCGTTTGCGGAAGCCTTCAAGTCTTCCTTTACTAACGCCCCATTTGATGGAGCCACACTTTTTGGCCCTAAAGTAAAGGAGACCCTTACCCGGTGTGAACAGGAGGGAAAGACTCTGTCTGCTGTCGGAGTCCGTTTTTCCACCCCTACCAGACCGTACCCCAAAGGGCAACGTGGTGTGAAAATGTGGTTTCGAAAATCCCAAGGATCTTTCCCAAACACACAGGGTGATGCCCCCTCTAGAGGCAGAGGGGGGGGCAGAGGTGGAAGACGCCGCCCTGGTGGCAGAGGGGGTCCGCAAAACCAAGGTGACAGGGATAACCTCCCTGGCAAACCTTTCCAGCACTCCTGAGAGGAGGCCCGACTGTCCTGCTCTGGAGGCAGTCGGGGGTCGCTTAGCTTTATACCCTCAGGCCTGGCAAAACATAACTACAGACAAGTGGGTAAAAAGCGTGGTTACCAGAGGTTACAACATACCCTTTCTATCTCAGCCCATCCCAAAGAAAAGACTCCCAGATGTACGCCCCATCTGCGAGAGCCAGCAGCTATAGAAATTTCAAAGCTGCTAGAAAAAAGAGTCATCCAACCAGTCCCAGCGGACCAGCAAGGATTCGGGACTTACTCAAGGTTCTTTTAGTTCCAAAGAAAACAGGGGACTGGAGGCCCATTCTGGACCTAAGCTACCTCAATACCTTCGTCAGGAAAGAAAAGTTCCGAATGGTCACGCTTCAATCGATCCTTCCATTCTTACAGAAGGACGACTGGATGTGCTCAATAGATCTAGAGGATGCATACTACCACATCAAAATGGCCAGGGCATCCAGAGATCATCTGCGCTTCCGGCTGGGGGCCAGTCACTTTCAATTTCGAGCCCTGCCCTTTGGTCTGACCTCAGCCCCCAGGGTCTTCACCAAATGTATGGCAGTGGTAGCGTCTCACTTGAGACGCCAGGGATTCCAGGTGTTTCCGTATCTGGACGACTGGCTCCTTTCTGCCACCACCCGGCGTCAACTACTACAGGCCAGAGACTTTATTCTTCAACTGTGTGTTCACCTAGGGATTTCCGTAAACTTCGGAAAATCCTTACTTCAGCCATCACAAAACATCTTGTTCATAGGAGCAGAGTTAGACACACGTCAGTTGATTCTGAGGCTTCCCCCAGAAAGGATATTATCACTTCAGACTCATATTCGTCTTCTACTCTTGTCAAGGAAATCTCCTGCAAAACTAGTACTAAAGGTGTTGGGCCTCATGTCAGCCTCCCTGATTGCAATTCCCTGGGAAGGCTGCACATGAGAGTCCTACAATGGCTGCTGTTTGCACAATGGTTGTTTCAACAACTACCTCTAACACACGAGATTCTTATAACAAAGACATGCAAAACAGATCTAAACTGGTGGCTTCAAACGTGCAACCTTTCCAAAGGGAGACCGTTTGTGCTACCCATGCCCACAGTTACGGTGACCACGGACGCTTCCCTGATAGGGTGGGGGGGCATCTTTCAGGGACAGACAGTCCAAGGCGAATGGACCAATTTGGAGTACAATCTGCACATCAATGTTCTAGAGTTGAGGGCAGTGTTTCTAGCGTTGCAACACTTTGCTCCCCTTCTTCCTCTAGGGACTATTGCAGTTCAGACGGACAACATGTCGGTAGTCTGGTACATAAACAAGCAAGGGGGAACCAAGTCCTATCAGCTATGCAGAGAGGCCGTGAGAATTTGGCAGTGGGCGGAGTCCACGGGTCGCTTTCTAATAGCAACGCACATCCCGGGGTCATCCAACGTCATAGCCGACAGGCTGAGCAGAGCAATTCTGTTACCGCACGAGTGGTCCCTAAAACAGTCAGTGGCGAAAAGGATTTTTCGCATGTGGGGCCAGCCTTCCTGCGATCTGTTTGCGTCTCCAATGAACGCCAAATGCAGGAGCTACTTTGCCCTATTACCCCCTCCAGGGGAAGTCCCCAGGGACGCACTGGTTTACGATTGGCCCCCGGGACTCCTGTACGCATTTCCCCCATTTCCTCTGATATCAAAGTTTCTCCAGAAAGCCAAGAACCTACACAGGACGATAATCCTCATTGCCTCATTCTGGCCTTGTCAAATTTGGTTTCCCTTCCTGAAGATACACTGCATTCGGGGACCCTGGATTCTGGACCCAGAGCCAGACCTATTGACTCACTCGTCAGGGGTTCCCCATCCCGCACTTCTGTCCCTCCATCTAGCAGCTTGGCTGCTCCAATTCCCAACTTAGCCAGGTCTGATTTTTTGTCACCAGCAGTCCAGGATATTTTGGTGGCTTCGCATAAAGCTTCCACTACTAAGACATATGCTAGCAAATGGAAGCGATTTGTATTCTGGGCGAATACACACCATGTGGATCCTTTTATAGCTCCTTTGAATAAGATCTTAGAGTTCTTAACGGACTTATTCCATCAGGGTGCTTCTCCTGCTACACTAAGAGTTCAATTGGCTGCCATTTCGAATTTCCATGTGGAAGAATGTGGAGCTCCTGTTATGGCTCACAGACTTTGTAAAGCCTTTTAAAAGGAGTTTTTCATATTAGACCACGGTCAGATCTCCTACGTCACCTTGGAGTCTAAACTTATTGCTATCTAAATTAATGTTGCCCCCTTTTGAACCTGCCTCTTCTTGCCCATTAAAATTTTTATCCTGGAAAACTCTCTTTCTGGTAGCCATTACTTCCGCTAGGCAGTATCTGAACTTCAGGCTCTCTCCATCAAGCACCCGTATTTGATCTTTCACTCTGACAGAGTTTCTCTTGAACCAATTCATCCTTCCTCCCTAAAGTGTGTTCTATTAACAATATTAATCAGTCCATTGAATTACCCACTTTCTTCAAAACCACTCCAACAAAATGGAGTATATGTTACACAAATTAGATGTTCACAGACAGCTAAGATTTTATTTGGATAGAACAAAAGATCACAGAAAAACAGATCAACTCTTTGTGGCTTTTGCTGATAGCAGGAAAGGACTTGCAGTTACCAAAAGAACTCTTTCTAAATGGTTAACGGATTGTATAATCTATGTCTACGATTCTTCAAATCAAACCCTGTTACACAAACCCAAAGGACATTCCACAAGGTCAGTGTCTACATCTTTGGCTCATGCAGCCCGCCTACCACTGGACGCTATTTGTGCAGCTGCTACTTGGTCTAAACCACATACATTCATTTCTCATTATAAGGTAGACAAGGTTTCTAGGGACAGGGCAACCTTTGGTTCCACTGTGCTCAAGAACGTCCTCCCGTGGGTTCCTCAGGAACAAGGAGCTAGGGACGCTACCCATGTGTAAGAACAAACGGCGAGATTGAACACTATCACATATAGAAGTTATGTCCTTACCATAACGTTCCATGTGGAGTGTTCATCTCGCTTTGTTCTTACAGTCCCACCCTCCCACCCTTAGGAAGAACGTTCTTTGATGCCTGGCCAGGAGCATTCTGCTACTGTTACAATATTGTGTACATAGTTGGCATATATATATATTTATATATGTCTGTTTGGCTTATATATATATATAGTTATGTGTAGATTCTTTCTGTACATATGTGATGTAAGCATGAGTGTGCTATTCTGTAGATTGGTTTGCTTGCAAACTAGATCTGAGGTAAAGGCAGAGGGGGATTGTGGGTATTAGATTGTCTCGAGCTTCTTCTCGATGCAGAGCTTGCAAGAGGCCGGCACGGAGCCGAGGATCGGCTCCGAACCCATGTGTAAGAACAAAGGCGAGATGAACACTCCACATGGAACGTTATGGTAAGGACATAACTTCTATTTTTCGTCCGTGACGACTTGTAGGTATTGGTGGTCAGGTAGGCCTTAGAATGGTTGACTATGGAAGACGTGAGTAATGTTCCCTGACAAGGTTTGGTAGTGGTACAATTTTTGTTTTGGGGTGGGTTAGCAGAGAGGACTGAGGTGAGGGTGAACTCCTTTGGATTGCAGTTGATGGGGCTAGTGAGTGGAGTATCTTTCTCAAGGGTATGGTTGGACAGAGGATGACAGTCTCCCATAGCATCAGCCTTTTCTATAACATGGGGTAGGTGGTTTAGGTAAGGTAGTGTTGCAAAATCTATCCTTCATGAGAGTTTTTAGGAATATAGATTGTTATGGCTATAATTAAGGTGCAAATTGCCACCTGCATTCGAGAGTGTTGATTTCATGATCAGATTTTTTCCCAGGTGCTGCCCTGTTAGTCTCTGCTCTGTCCTGGCCTTTGGAATGTGCGTGGATTGTTTTCTCAGGGTGGGGCTGCACCTCCCGACAGTAAGGATGGTGTGCATGCTCTGTCTACTTACGGCTTCTCAAAAAAAAAAAAAAAAAAAAAAAAAAAAAGGTATATAAAATAAGTAAACCAATAGTGCTGATTCTCAGGGCGAATGTCTATCATTGGGTGAGGGTAACATTGTGATTAGCAATCAGTACTGAGGTCAGTTATTTGTGTGCCATCACTGTTAACTGAGGCTGCTAGATTTAAGGGTACGGGAAGATGGCAGTGGGCCGGAGCAGTAGTGTGAGTGGAGTGCATAGATCCAGACACAGGAAACAGAGTCTCTTATTGAAGTGATAAGCCAACAGTTCGGTTGAACATTTGCATCACGTAGTAAAGGCATAAGAACAAGCGGTGCTTTCTGTTGATGGGCAGCAACTGTTTTGGCCCGGTTTTCATGTCGTTTTCATTGTCGGGGGGTTATTCATTGTCTGACATGTCAGAATTGAATTTGTAAGACTGAGAATAAAGTATTGTTTTCTGTAACATGCAAATACAATACCTACCTCCCAAATGAGCCATTTTGAGAGTAAGATCCCCATGACGGGGAGACAGCCACGTAACTTATGGAGGTGTTCATGTTTCGAGAAGCATAACCCCCATTCCAAGGGGGCATATTGGCAAAGTATATTCTTTTTAATTCAATAAAAAGGGGCCTCCTTAACTCCTACCTAGTCAGATTTGGGAAGGGCGCCAACTCTCCATTACTAGCAAAAGTGATACAAAACACAGTCTGGAATGATTTGCTGCATTGACAAATAACGTGAACTTTTCAGTTACGCTGTTTCAGTAAGGGCAAGTGCAGCAAAAGTAAAACCAAATTATTTTAAATCCCGGCTTTGGTACAAGCTATTTAACCCTCCAGGACATTTTTTTTTGGGAGGTGGGAGTATTTCCCACAGTTTTACTCATCCCTCCAGAACATATTTAACCCAGATGCAATTAGTATGAAATACATAACTAGTAAGAGGCAAGACAGACACTAGTCTTAAAATCATTTCCCACAATTGTACTGGGCCACTAGAAATATTTATGCTCCAGACAGCGAAATAAGTTTGCAAAATACAGCAATTGTGCTTACTAAAGTTACAAAGAAAATCAGCTACTAAACAAGTTTAATTTTTAACTGTAGAAACTTCTCCCACACTACAGTTCATTATGAGATGAAAGAAGTGTTATGGCTGATCATCAAACAACTCTTGGTTTTGTACAGGTATGCTTAGGAATATACTGTAATGCCACAGAACAAGCACAGATAAGTAAAATAAAATAACATGTCACTAATGTAGCTTATAACGTTGCCCATTTACAGACAGCTTTACGTGTGAAACAGAACAGGTTAAGATTGCTTCCCATACATACAGGGGTCAACATGGGATGGAGTTCTAACCATATCAGAGGGTACAGCAGTTAAGTGGATGACCTTCCATTTAGCTTTTGGGAGGAGTACAAAGTGGTGAGAACTTACTTGGTGGAGGTGTGATGCTCGGCTGCACAGCATGACATTTTAGGCTGTATATGTTGGTGTTCACAGATTTTAGCTGGCTGTAAGTAATAGACTGTGGTCTGAGGAATGGCCAGGGAGAGGGCTAATGCTTCTACTTGCATGTTGTGGAGAATTTAATGACAAGGTAGAGGATCAAATGATGACACCCTCTACTGGTTTGGGGTAGACCAGCATCTTTCTATGGTAAATGTTCTGTCCTGATAACATCTCCTGCAGTGTTAGTAGGCAGGGTTTGTATACTGAATGTTAATTCACATCATGGCAGTGCACGTTGCCTGGTAATTAAGGAATAGGATTATTATATCCTGAGTTACTTCAGATATGCTGATGAGCTATTGGGATACTTGTATGGGCATAACTGTTTTGGTATAGTGCCAGGGTAGCATTGTGTAGATAAGGATTGGGAGGACCTTGGGGGGGGGGGTCAGGGAGGTGGGAGGACTGACCTGCTCATATACAGACAGCCTTTGTCCGGATGCCTTGATGCAGTTAGGCATCTGTGAATAAAACAAAATAGTGAAGGGAGCGGTGTGTAACTACTGTGTGGCAAACAACTGGGGACCCAATTAGATTTGATGTCATGTATTGTGCAGGACAGAAAGAAGGCGGACTTGTAGGATGGGTGCTTGCTTTGTGGTCATAGAGGGATGGTCCTTGGTTGTGGGAAGCAGGTGTTTTTGTTACTGGAGTCCCTGGATGTCAGTGAGGTCAGTTTGGGTACAGAGCATGGTAGTTTGGCTGCTAGTTTCCTTTTGAAGGGGGTCACAGGTGGTGAGTCATACCTTTTATCTGTACAAGTTTTTGCCTCATATGGGGGGGGTGGGTCCATCTTTCTATAACATTGTGGTTTTCTAGTAATTTGTTGAAGAATTGCATCAGAAATGACAGACATTTGAGTTGCAGACTTCATATCATTCAGAACATTCATGCTAATTAGCCCCTGGGGGGGGGGGTTCCATTCAGTACTCAAGCATATTTTGAACATGGAAATATATTATAACAGACAATCACTTTGCAATTGCCCAACACCATTTTGCCACTTTGCATGAAATCTAGGTTATTTGGCAATATACTGGACAATCTGCTAATTTTAAGATGGCTAATGGTGAGGTAGATTAAGAATTGGCCCTGTTTTGGTTCTTTGGCCTACTTTGTCTTTATAGGTTTTCTAATAGCAGGATTAAGGAGTTGTCCATTTTCCAGTACTGTGTCAGTTGGCTAGGGTCCACAGTGCTTAATGGTAACATATTTGAGATGGGAGCTCACTTTACTTACTGTGGGTTAATTGGAGTTAGGTAAATGCACGGGTTCAGTTATTGCTGCTTGTAGCATAACACCATCGTGCAGTGTGTTTTCCTTGGCTGGCTGGGTCAAGATTTGTTTTGGAGATATGGTGGTACCAGGTGTTTGAGGAAAAGGAGGTGGATTATTGTAGATGCGGTGTGGTTAATAAAACAGGTAGATCCTTGGCTGCATCTGTTGTTGTCATTATAAAGTTTTGGTCTGTGTGTGCAGAGAATTTACAACTTTCTTTTCTTTTGCAGATGTCTGAGTGCATAATGGTCATTAGTTGGTGGTCTGAAGGATGTGGATTTGAAAGGTAATGGATTCTGCTGGGGTGGATAATGCAGTTGCCGGCGTGGCACACAATGATTTCAAAGGTAATTTTAATCTTGGTGCTCATTACTGGATGTCGGAGTTGGTGCAGTTTGGGGGTACAGTGGGGACAATTGAGTAAGACTGTTAGGGAAGGGAAAAGATAGGTTGGGGATTGGTTATGTGGAGTCCAGAGTCTCCTCACGAATGGTGGAGTTGCAGCAATCATAGGCTCATAGGAACTTACTAGGGTAATGGCTCGAGGGCTGTTATAAGTATTGTGAGGTTAGGATGTACTGTTCATGTTTGCCAAGGTGGATCAATTGCGTTAAGATTAAAGGCTAGCTGCAGGAGTTTGTGCTACTTTTATAAGTTAAGCATATGGTAGGGTATTGTTACATTGCTTTATTGTGTATTATAGCAGCCTATGGGGGGAATTTTGGTAGGTTAATGGCTCTAGGGTCCTTAAAACTGGTTACCTTTCACTATCTTAATTAGGGTTATTATGCACTTGCATTGAAGGTAAGGTATTCTGCTGTGTGAGGTAGGGTTGATGGGTGATAAACAGTAAGGTAACATGTTTTACTTTATTTTGTACTCATTAAGGCATTTCAAGGTTTGTGCAGCTGGGTAGTGTAGGGCCAAGGGAGGATAAGGTATGTTGGGGGAAAGTTATAATAGGGTTTGATATTTTTTAAGGGAGTTTTGGGTTCTTACTTGTGGGGGAAGAGTCCCACCAATTTCAGTATCAGAGGTGGTTACTAGGCTAATGACGGTAAGATTTAATAAACTAGCCAGGTGCAGGTAAGTAAGATTCCGGAATCCAGAGTTCAGCATATTTTGTCTTATTTAAGAGTGACATGGGTGGATGTTGCTTTTGTCCAAAGGGGGAAATAGGGGAGCCATGGCGGGGAATTTGTAACTCGGGTTTTTATAATCAGCTATAGTATCATGACAATGGATGGTTTTAATTTTCTTTGCCCTATTTATTAACAATTTTGTTGAGAATTCATTGGTTGGTTAAGAGTGGTAATGTTAGTTGTAGTTTTAGTATTTAGCCCTTTTTAATGCAATGTTTGTTTTATTTCACATGGGTTTTACTTGTATCGTTAATATGTGGAACCTTAAAACATATTAAGATTTATTGGTGTTTATTGGGTGGGCTGAAAGAATGTGGACTTGACAGGCGAGAGAGGAGGCTAAGTAATGTGTTGGCTGTTAGAGCAGTATGAAAGGAGGTCACAGTTTTCCAGCAGTCCAGCTGAATATGGAGTTTGTTTGTTGTGGTTTTCCTTCCCTGCAAGGTAATGTCTTATTTTGTTTGATTTTGTGCAGGTTGCATCAGGATTGAATTTCACGCTGTATTGTTGGTAGCTGGGGTTTTCCTGGGAATATGCCTGGTAGTGTTGCAACCAGCTGGTTTGGGGTTTAGTGGGTATATTGAGTAAGTTGATTCAGTCTTGTGAGCTAGGTGGGGTGCTTTTGTGTGGCAGGACTTAGCTTTGAGTTACCTCATTTTCAGGGAAGATAGGGTTGGGTTATTTTATTACACGCTGGACAGTGTTGGCATGTCACTGACCCTGTTTGACCTGGTGGCATTAGGCATTTTCAAGTTTTGGTGGTATATTGTTTGGTTAGTTTTGCCTGGCTTGGTTTACTGCTGGTGGTGCTTTTGGGGTCATACTGCTATAGCCATGATGGTGGTTCAATTGTCTTATTGTAGTTGGTATGGCAAGCTTGCTATTAAATTAAATTTAGAAAGAGATTTCATGTTGTTATACATGCCACTGGGCCAATATAATGAAGTTGCAATGTGGCATGGGAGTATGCAATTGCCTCCAAATGGTTTCAGTGCCAGTGGGTTTAGTATTCCTGGTCCAGTGGCTGGCAATGCCCTGGTAATCATTGTGAGGTTCCCACTGGTTGCAAGGTAAGGTTTATTTAGATCAGGTGCAGTAGTCATGTTAGGTTATGAGGTTATGGTTTGCTACCTTAGCATAGGTGAGGGGGTCAGTGTTTTGCTTTCTGTTGTTCAGATAGTGGGTGATTTCCTTAGTTATGTGATAGGGTTAGAAGGTGATGACAGTGATCCAGCTGGGGTTAGAGAGGAAGGGGTACACTGAATGATGTTTGGCCTTTTGCCCCAATGGTGGCTTGGTGGTGGAAGTTTTGGTGGAGAGAGGGGAAACAGCCTGGTCAGGCTGGTGGGCTGAGAAGATGGGCAGGCTTGCCCTCTTCTGTTCCCCCTCTGGTGTTGGATGTGCACTTCAATAAGCTGGGAAGGTAAGTGAGCGGTTGCTCTGTTGGATATGTTAATAAGCAAGCTGAGCTGCTTATTTGGATGGTGGAGTAATTTAATAAATTGAAGGTGAGTGGGGTAGTGCTGCCTTGTTAGTGCAAAGAAAAGTTAGCAAGTGAGGGATGCTGCTTATTAAGGGTGAGTTGGTTACGCTGCCCTTATGGTTATTTTTATGTTTTTTCTTCCATGGATGTTATCACCTCTGCCATGTTTTTGGTTGAAATGTATAATTATTGGTTAACAATCATGTTTATGGAAGTTTAATAACGGTCGTCAAATGTCATTCAGTGTTGTGTGTTTACTGAGGTGGAACAGGTCAACTGTCATTTCTAGTCTGTGTTATCACCACAATGTTTACCTTGATCTGTGTTTTATAGGGAGTACTATCTTAGGTATATAGCAAGGCTTAGTTTAGCTGTTTTTCTTTGAGACTGTACTGAAATGTTATTTGAACTATTTCATGTGGTTTTGAACTTTAATGTCACAGTGAATATATACTGAGTATTTTCCTTTATTATTAAATATATTTAAACCTTTCAGAGTCTGCATGTCCTCCCTGTGATTGTATGGGTTTCCTCCGGATACTCCAGTTTCCTCCCACATTCCAAAGACATGCTGTAGGTGGATTGGACACTCTAAATTGGCCCTAAGCGTGAGTGGCTTCTGTGGAAGGTTGGGCAACGGGCTGGCAACTTGACACCGTAAAACACCACTGCCAATCATGAGCGGACAGGTGATCCGCTGTGGCGTCCCCTAACCAGGAAAAGCCGAAAGAAGAAGATTGTGATGTAGAGATATATAAGTTTTGGGAATACTTGCATATTTATTTAGTGACACTATGTGGGCCACTCTACCTTGCTGTTGGTCGAACTACTAATTTGTGTTAATATTACTATTGCACAGTAAGATTGGGACACTTTGTTAAGGGCTTTAAAGTAGCTGATAAGGAGTGGGTGGCAATGATAACTACCTTATAATCTGGGAAAAAGGGGCGTAGTTAGTAAACCTGGTGTGTATGTGTGTGTGTGTGTGTGTGTGTGTGTGTGTGTGTGAATCAGACCTCATAGTGTGTGTCAACTGCTTGAGCAGGGGACCAAAGCTCTGGTAGGACAAATATGGTGCTGGAGGTCATGACTTGGCTACTCTGCTCAACTCTATAGCTGTGCTAGTGGGGAGTCTTACTGGGGATAGGGAGAAACCACCCCTGAATTGACTGTGGTCTCTATGTTGTTAAGGGGAATTGCACTTGATGCAGAATGCTGCATCTGGGAATACTGTGGGTACTTGTCATTCTCTGTGAACATCCCCCACTGTTGCCAGTGGATACAGTTCTGTAGTGGTGGATCACCACATAGAGTAAGTTTAAAATGAATAACTATTGATGCATTGCCCAGCTTCTTGCAACTTTTAGTCTACTGATGCTCCTGTATTTATTGTGATACGATATTGTGCTAACAGGCCAGGTATGCTTGCTGCAAGCAATTAGGGTTGAACAATTTTAAGCTGTATATGATGGAAATGTTTTATTCTAGCCCCTGTATGTTTGAATAAAGCACCAACGTTTGTCTTTCAAAATAGTCTGTGTTTCATAGTGGCAAATCACATATGAGGAGTTGCATTTTAAATTTGTCCCTTTTGCACTTTGTTCCAGTTTCTTGTGCTAAGAGGTATGGCTTAAAAGCATTTGTGGATATTAAACTTCATATCTTTAAGGAAATGCACAGTAGAGTCAAAGTATTATTCTAACGCCTTACTAAGACTTTAATGTTTCTGTGTCTCTAGCACTAGGCTGTCTAGGTTTCTTGTCTAGGTTGAAAGGTATTGTGATACTTAAAACAGAATGGACAGATTTTGCCTCATTGTTCTCATACTGTGTGGATTTCTACCAAATGATAGAGGATTGAAGTCACTAAATGCTTTTGTTAGGCTTCTATCTTTAAGTAAAGGCATGGCCTGTTCTAGGACTGCAATATTTTAAAATCTCACTGATTTTTTGAGCCATCTCTATGCAAGTTATTACTGTTGTGGCCAGAGGGTATTATGATTGCTGAGCTATGTATTTTGTCTTTATCATCTTGTCAGCCCACTATATGTCTGAACTTTGTCACAGTGTCCAGACTTAGTAGGATAACATTGCATTGGGTTCTGCTTAACAGTAGATGGTCTTAACTTAGGACATTGTTGCTTTAGTGTCTGACCCATAGGATTTAGACACAGTGGAGTGCCATCTGTGTGTGTTCTGCTGTCATATCAGGTTCATGTGCATAACAGCTGCAGAATGTCCCTCAGACAGGAGTTGCTTCTGCTGCTTTTCGCTGCTTGACCTTCACTGTTAATTTTTTATGTGGAGTCTCTTATCTTTTTTCACATTTTTTTTCTTATACCAACTTGGTATTACCAAAGTGTAAAAGTCTGGAGATGCACATGTGAATGTGAGCAACTCTGGCTAGTGAGTGGCACAGGCCCCACCAGGCACTGCTGTTGGTCATGCAATAGTGTTTTGATTTTGTATTAATAGCTGTTTTGGTTTATTGTAGTGGTGTTTGAGCAAGGATCCTGCAAGAATCATGTTCGGGAAAAGGTCAGTGGATCATCTAGAGGCTGAAAGCGTGTCTCCTCTGCAGTTATAATAAGGTGTGAGACCAAAGCTACTAATGGGTGCGACCTGTTCCAAATGCAGATGCCATGGCAAAGTGCACATCCTGTGGAGCAACTTTCACTGTAAAATGGGATGGGGGAAATGGCACTGAAAAGCCATCAGAAGTTAGACAAACATCAGCAAAGAATTCAGCTCCAGATGCAGAACCTTGTAATGACAAAGTTTATTCAGCCACGTAATGCAACCAGTGAAGCTTCCAAAGTGACTACAACTGAAGTGACAGCAGTCTATCATGGAGTGAAACACAGTCACTAATATGTATCCATGGACTGTGGATGTAAGGTGGCATAGTCAGTTTTCCCTTATTCTACTTTGGCTTCAAAATTCAGCTATGAGAAGACAACATCTGAGAGTATTGTAATGAATGTACTTGCACCTCATTCAGAGAAGCTCCTTCTGCATGAACTTGGCAATTCCTATTTCTCAATGGGATGAGATGCATCCAATAAAGGGAAAAGAAAAATGTTCCCTTTGGTTATTCAGTACTTCACTCACACCCATGGCACACAACAGAAACTTTTGGATTTCTATGAGGATCATAAAAGGACATCCTTGTGCAGAAAGGACTCAAAGTACAAAACATTTCTAGCTACGCTGCAGACAATGCTTCGATTAATTATGGAAAACATAGTTTTTTTTTAAAAGCTTGAAATCTGAGGTGCCTCACATCATTGCACCAAGCTGTTTGTGCCGTGTAATACATAAGTGTGCCAAGCATACAAGCAAGTCCCTTGCAAGGTTTACTTTTATCCAGCTAGTCAAAATAGGGGAAGCCACCTCAAGCAGTAGACCTGTATTGAGTGGTCTTGGGGCCTCTGTTATTTGGGATATACTTTTCTGAGGTGCAGGCCAAAACCAGTGAGCTATGGCTGAACAAGTTTGCAGATGACTGCAAGCTGGGAGCAGTCATCAATATCCCTATTGAGGTGGACATCCTCCAAGAGGGTTTCACCCAAACAAATGACTGGTGCCAAAAACATGGCCTCAAGCTAAATAAAAAAAAAATGCATCATCATCCACTTTGGGGAGAGTGATGTCCCAACAAATTATCACATTAATAACAATGTCCTAAGCATGCAGTCAGTCATGAGGGATTTGGGCATCCAGACTGATAGCAATCTGACATTTGACCACCATGTTGCTTCCATTGTACAGAAAGCTTTCTACATGGCCCACCTCATAAGTAAGGGTATCTCATCCAGGGACAAGGAGGTCATAACATCCCTGTATTCTTCCCTAATAAGGTCCATTATTGAGTACAATGCCCCATTTGGCATGTACCTTGCAAAGCACATGCAGCAGCTGGAGCAACCACAGAGGTTCTTCACCAGGACAATCCAGGGCCTCAAAAATCTACCATACCCAGATAGGCTAAAACCCCTATCCCTCTACTCTGTTTCATGCAGATTCCCCAGAGGTGACCTCTGTCTGGCATACAAGGCAATATCAGACTCCACCTTGATGGAACTGCTGCATATCTGCAAGTCAAGCTCCACTCGAGTAACCCTCAACCTGGTCTGTGGCATCAATAGGACTTGTTGGCAGGACAGATTTGTGTCCCAGAGACTCCCCCATCTATGGAATAGACTCCCTCTCCACATCAAGCAGAGGAGCTCTTTACCCCTTTTTAAGCACAACATGGATAACTGGATGGGAAAATAGAAATACATCCCTGGGATTCCACCCGTATCCCTGCTGGACAGGGACATCAGGTGCTGATTTGTCTGTGCATCGGCTAAACTCTTGGCTAGGCTTATAAGGGCTTCAGCGCAAATAGCCTAATAACTTCCTATGATCCTATGATCCTATAAAGAGCAAAGCTGAATAAACATTAGAGCAATGCATCGAATATGAAAAGAAATTAAGACGATGTAAGCATAATAGCAGATGGGATAATTGCCACATAGTACTAATATTTGTATATCTGTCCAAAAATGCCTGAGTGTAGCACTCTCACAGAAGTTTTGCAGTAAGGTTCATCTGTGTAATGCTCCATACCTCTCAACCTCTTAGTGCAAGGAATCTGGGAAAGTCTAAAACAATGGGGGGAGAAAGGCTTAAAAGTAGGAACAGGTTTTAAATGTAGCACTTACAAACTTGGAAAGTTACTAGAATAACAGAATTTATATTAGCATGTATTTTCTGAAAGAAGTCTGAAACTCAAGTACATATTTCATAATTTTGTGACTTCAGTCCTTAGCGATTTACCAGAAAACCAGAAATGTTATGAGGAACAGACCAAAAATATGAGGCAAAAATCTGTACAGTTAAGATGTATGTAGTGTTTAAAAGAGTCTATGGTAATTAGACAATGCCAAAAAGTTGCATTTGAAATCATTGCAATACTCATCTTGTTTTTCATGATAACATTACACAGTGAGAGAATATAGTGAGATACAGAGTAGCAAGTAAAATGTGTTAGGCACCTTTTACTATGTGTAATGAGGTTAACATGTTGATGTTCTGTTCTACATTTGATGTGTATCCTCAAAACTCCATATCTGTTTAGGGGAAGAATGTAGTCAAAACTTTCTAATATAGGCATGGTTAGCATGACAGCAGTAACAAGAATGTGTATCAGTCCCATACTCAGCTTCCTGACTCACCATAAAAAAATAAAAGTACTCAGCCACTTCTACATCTCCATGATCAAAATATCAGAATCATGAATCTCATACAGCTTGAAATTCAACAAAAAAGCCATGAGTGATGGCACTAAAAAAGGTATGAAAACTTACTGGAAAAAGACAACTCAACAGGTCATTTGTACCTAAATAGGAAACATCATCAGTAACATAGGTTCATAGGGAGGTGCTAGGCTATCGGCCCAAGGGCCTAAGTAAGCCTAGCCAACAAGGTTCCCTGGCTTACGCCACCCAAGATAGGTAATTTCCTGTGCCCCTGTTGAGCAGAGCCACAGAAGTGATCCCAGGGGTGTATTTCCTATTTCCCATCCACTCATCAAGATTTTTCTTGAAGAGTGTTAATGAGGAACTTGCTTGAAATAGATGGATAGCTTGTTCCAGAGTATAGGAAGTCTCTGGGACACTTCAAAGAATATTGCTTTCCCTTGTCCTAATCACCTTAGGAAGCAGGTGAGGTGTGGTTACCATACAACTAATAATGACACTGAACTAATTTGGAGCTTTTCTCCCTGGCCTTCACTGAAAATGGCCTTCTACCCAGATGGACTTTCCCAGTAATTGGATGTCAAATTAATTAATTGTGCAAAGAAGGGAGTCAGAGTTAAGAAAGAATGACTGTAGTAATGGACATGAAATACACAATCGAGTCTGTGGAGCAGAGTGTACTTCTGTTTCACCTAATTGTTTAAACTTCAATGATTCACCTGTCTATTGGAAGATGTCACACCATGAACAAAGTTAAAGCTGACTTTTAGCTAGGTGGATGTACCTGTCCCACTCTTCTCACACTGCCCTGTGACTTTTATTTAAGTATAATTCATATACCTTACTTACAGTAAGAATTGTGGAGTTCATTTCTGACCATTTTGCCGTAATATTTACTCAAGGTGTCAGATCTGAGCCACCTGTTTATCTGTCCGTCTTCTGAGATGACTCCAATGCAAAATCTGTTACAGTTAACTGAGGACCTGATGAAATTCCAAAAACCTCTTTACCTAGACTGTGGCCCACATCTCACACTGAAATTTTCGCAAATAAATTCCACAACTGCCTCCAAGCTAATACTGAGTCCCTGGCCTGCCTGAGACTTGCATATAATGCTATGTTTGTGAACAACATCCATGTGATGGAGCCACAGTTTCAACAAACTGCAGAATAAGACAACAAAGCTCCTAACCTGTAAAAGCCAACTTAACACCCCCCACCTACAGAAGAGCTCAAATAATCAATAAGGAACTTAAAAACAAAATCAAATCCACAAACAGAAAAAGTGAATTGTGAATCGCAGTCCATAAGGATAACCATAAAGACTTTTTCACCTATGTCAGAAAAATAAGAAATAACATCCAGCATTACTATGAGTTATTACAACACCACATCACATACTAGACTCCACAAGAACAATGCCACAATATTGGCAATTTATGCTGAATCATTAGTCACTATTACCCCGAATTACTCACAGCATCTTAGCCTATACTCCCAAATCCCCCATAAGGAAGTCCAAAGCACATTCTCCAAGACTAAAAAAAAACACTACCAAACTGGTTAATGCATCTATTCAGCAGCAGCCTCTTCAGTAGATTTGTGGCAGCAGTATGGAGAAATGGAAATCTGCTCTGAAGTCACGCCACTCCCCAAAGGGGTACCTTAAGCTGACAGAGGTAGCTCTGTACCCAATCTGCCTTACCACCTTTACCTGTAATGCAATGGAATACATCATTATGAACCACAGAAATGAGGACAGTCATCAAACCCTAGACCCTAACAAATTTTGTTTTGTTAAAGATTAATCAGGACTTTTAAACCAGGTGAACTTTTTTGCATACGTCACTATGGCAATTGACAAGTTAAATCAAATAACACAACATTTCCTGATTTGTCCAAATATTTTGTTACCTTTCCACAGCTGGTATCAGTGATAAGTTAAATGAGTAAAATATAAGCCAAAATGTTACCTACCAGTTATAGCAAAGTGGCTCACACAGAGACCAAATTCAGTTAGCATTGCAGGCACACTCAACTAAAAGAGTACTGACCGGTACTGTCCCTCAGGATGAGTCCCCGGACCACTCACCAGTAATGTCCCTCAGGATGAGTCCTGGGACCACTCCTCTCTGATGTCTATTTCTGAGACATTAAAAAACAGACACCTAAAGCCAGTGGCTGACAAAGTTAACTTATGGGTGGACAATTGGTGCAGTTATTCAGTTCCCAGATAACCAAGTATTCTGAAGAAATATGGTCTTAGTCATGCTAACTAGTGGTAGGTGGACAACATACTCAAATGCCAATAAAAACAGCAGTGTTTGCTTAGGCAAACCTGGTTACTTGTTATTCTATCACAGAGACAACACCCCCTTTAATATCAACTGTCATTACGGACTTGGACACTTTCCTTGACAATGGGCTATCCTTTGAACATCATGTGACCAGTGTGCTTATGAAATTCTTTTATATAGCCAGACTAATTGCCCTGGTGTGGAGGATTTGCAATGTCACTTTAACAAAAAATTGAGGGCATGTCCTTGGTGAGGTCCACTGACCACTTTTAAGCTCTCTCAATTGTTTCTTGTTCATATAAACCTTTCAGAATAGATATCTGCCTTGCCTAATGAAAATTGAAAAACCTGGTTCTATGTAATCAACGCATTTACCAAAGTAATATCACAACACCTACATACTTACAAATATATCACGCATGGGCAATAATGCCTATTCAGGCCTGCCGATACACCAAAACAGTCACTGCCATAATAAGAGTACTGTTCTTTCTTAAAAATATCTAAACTAGAGCTTGGTTTAATATTATCCAACAGGCTAGTCCATGCAATGGCTACTCTCTAAGAGAGTCAATTATTTCATATCTCATTCTGTCTAATCTCCAACACAGGTTGTCTGAAGATTACTACTGTTTGATAAATGCAAACATTCTCAGAGATAGTTGTCTCTAAATGCCCTAGATAACTGAATGTCTTCTCTTAAATATCTGAATGAGACAATGTAAAAGTACAGATATTTTAATGTATCATAACTGTATATGTTCACATTAATAGATGCCTGTGGTATATTTATACTTTATTCCAATTTACTCATGCTTGTCTTCATATAAGATTTCCATATTATTATATTTCATACTCTAGTCTGTGTCTAATGCAACTTGCAAAACAATAATTTCAATGTAACTGGTTTTCTAAATTTAAAATCTTTTCATGCAGCCTATATTAGTTTTGTAATTATCATTAACCAATTGGTTCATAGGACTAGAAAAAACTTTAATTTGGATCCAGCTATATCACCAGGTCCACCAATTAAGCTACAGTTTCAGTCATTGCATACTACATTAGATATTCACCCCTCAGACTATTTCTTCTGAGTATCATACGCTTTCTTTTTGATGCATTTATCAGCTTATTATTCGCCTGTGATCAAATGGTCAATTGATTAACGTTCTATTGCAAACATACCCTGTCTTTAATGGAGGCAATCAACTTACCCATTTTCAAGTCAGTTGCATACAGACTGTAGAATATTGCTGATGAAAAAATCTGAAAGATACAACTTAAACCACTATGGGCCTAAGACAAAGCCCTGTTGGTTGCCCTGACTGTAACATAGAATTTCCCTGGTCCAGTTGTATAATATTTGCCGTGTCTTCTTTTAAGCTATGCAGCTATCCATATTACACCAATATCTAGTTGTTCTAAGTTATTGATCAGTGTTTTGTATATTCCCCATCAAAAGCTGAAGTTATGTCTATATAGATTACACCCTATCACTTTATTCCATTACAGTACATCAAGTTACGGGTGGTTATAGATCTATTTTAAACATACGTATGCTGATATATGCTAATGTGTTCATTTCCAAACTTTTGCCAAGAATGTCTGCTGTAAAAGGAAGAAAACACAATGTATGACAGCTGGAAAAGGAAGCAATGCATGTAGAAGTTGGCACTGTGTTTATAAAGCAGATATGAACATTCGGCTACAGGGGTCTCTTCAGCGGGTTAGAAAATAGCATGTACCTCATTGTATCTCACTTGTCCAGCTACATATGAACAAACTGCTACTTATTTAAAACATAAACTTAAAAAAAATACCCCATCATGAAAATGAGCTATTTTCCTTACAATGCAATACACAGCCCATACATGAAAGAGTTGTTATCAACCACAGTGTAGATAGAACAGACAATGAGGCACAAACCAGGAACTCGATGCAGATACAAAACACTCGATGCAGATGAAAATAAAAATAATTTATTCCAAAGACAAACACACCGACTGAGCGCTTTCACCAGGTAAACTGGCTTCTTCAGAGTCATGAAAAACACACCCAGCATGCTGTTCTTAAGTAGTGTTCAAATTGTCAATTATTCAATTAATGAATACTAATTAAAACAACCTGTTACATCAATCCATAAGAATGTTGAACTACTAAACATTTTTCTGCTCTGAATGGCAAAAACACACACTTTTAAAATACCATTTTTCTAAAACAGTATTACATTCCAAACAACAAGCATTAACAGAAATAGTGTGTAATGTTATTTGCATACAAAACACTTAAACAAAATGAATTGTTCATGAGTATTATAAAAACATTTACCCTGTAACTTCTGACAAAAAGAAAGAAAGAAAAGTTGTTGAATTAAACAGAATATTTAAAATGGTCAGAATTTAACAAGTTGGAAATGTTTAGAATATTTTGTATATTCTATATAAAATTAGCCCTATATTTTAGTAAGGGTTTTAGAGAAATATTCTCATTAATCCCAGGAAATTTTGTGGCATTCAATCTGATCTGCCACTCCATTTCACGTAGTGCTACATAATTATTGATATCACAGTAGTAACTAGATTTAACCCTGTCCACTACAAAAAATAAAAAATTTTTGAAATCCTGACACCCCTTAGAGTGTATGAAAAGTGCATTGTGCTCGTCCCTTCTTCTAATAGAACCACAATGTTCTCTGATTCTTTCTTTTAAACTTCTCGTAGTCATGCCGACGTAAAATGCGTCGCATGACATACAAGTAGCTATATAAACACAATTTCTAGTCTTGCAACTACACAATCCAGGGCAAGCAATCGTACGCCCAAAACTAGCTTTAGAGAGATAGGCCCCTCCGGCTATAAACCTACACCATTTGCAACAACCACATTTACTCATGCGAGATCGTCTGTAACCATTCTCATTCCTTCCTAGAATGTTTTTCAAGTTGGGCCCCCTGCTGAAAACGATAGCAGGGGTGTTACCCAAAATGACTCTCATATCCCTACTCAAAAAATGGTTCCAAAGACCCCTCAGACTTGTACATATGTCGAAAGAGGCTTCATTGTACTTCAAAACAAATGTAGGACCAACCCCAACAGTATTGTCACCTGAGCTTTCATTATTCACATTGACATGATGTGATGGAATGACTGTAGTTTTCAAAATTGGCGTATATTTGCTGTTCCTCTTTTTGTAAACCTCTCTTTTGCTTTTAATTAACATTGCTAGCGGATAACCCCTTTCGAGGAATAAACCTATGAGCGTGTACATCTCATTTTTGAATGTCGTGTCCTCACTAATCAACCTCGATAAGCGAACCATCTGGCCTTTCACCAAACCTTTTCTTTGATGCAATGGGTGACAACTTGCAAAATGTAACATAGAATTTGCATAACTAGGTTTCCTATAGATATTACTATTGAGACCCGTACTACTCTTATAGATGCTAATGTCCAAATAATTGGCATAATCCTGACTCCAGTTGTAAGTAAATTTAAGAAACCCAGAACTGTTGTTCAAGTGCACCATAAATGCCTCAACACTATTTTCATCCCCCTGCCAAAGGATTAACACGTCATCAAGGAATCTATTGTAAAGTAAAATGTTTTCAGTGAAACCAGAACCAAAAATGTGTGCCTTCTCCCAAGCCAGAAGGACTAAATTCGCAAAAACTGGGGCACAGCAAGCCCCCATTGCCACCCCAGTTTGCTGTTTCTACATTTCTCCTTCAAAAGATAGGAAGTTGTTTTCTAAAACAAGTTCCATCAACCCGTGACAAATCTCCAATTTTTGCAAGTCAAAACTAGGACTAGATAGTAAACTGTCATAAAACAATTCAAGACCACTTTGATGCGGAATTACAGAGAACAGATTGATGACATCAATTGTCAAAAAACCAAAGTTGTCCATAACAGAACTATCAACCAAATTCAGTCTCTCAAGGCAATGCCATGAGTCCTTCAATATGTGCCCTGCATCCAATAAGGCTTTTTTGCAATAATGGTCAACAAATGCTGCCAAAGGTTCAGTTTTTGAACCCTTGGCAGAGACAATAGGCCGGAACTGCAAATGTTCAGTTCCCTTATGTACCTTCGGTATTCCAAAAAATTTTGGTATTTTCGGGAATTTTACTGAAAGGTAATTGTATTCTTCCTCATTAATTACACCTTGATATAAAGCATCCAAAAGGTACATATCAATTTTCTGGTAAGCTACGTTAACCTCATGCATAGACACCCTATTGTATGTACTGTCATCACTTAATACTTTCATGATTTGGCAGGTATAATCAATGTTTTGCATGATTACCATCCCCCCACCCTTATCAGGTCTCATGCACCTGTACTGCCCAGATGAATTGAATTCATGAAGTATGGTTCTTTCATCCTTGGTCAAATTGTCACTATACCTAGTTTTTTGTACACAAATTTTCCTCAATTCATATTCAACTATGTTTTCAAAAATACTCAATTCCTTGTTGGGAAGCGGCATAAACGTACTCTTCCTTTTAAGCATTTTAGTCCTCTGCCCTTTGTCCTGCACAACAATACCAGGGCCCGACTCATGAAAATGTAACTTTAAATTTAATTCTCTCACATACAATTTTAGATTTTTTAATAACTGTGTTGAATCAGTCCTGTGACTTGGTATGAATTTGTCACCTCTACTAAACAACTGGAAATGTGATTCATTTAGTACAAGGTCAGTGTAATTGTATATAATGAATCCTTTCATTTTAGTTATGCTATGTTTCAACCCTCCAGATGGAGTACATACCAGTGTATTATCCTCCACATTTATTTCACACCCATCCAATCTGGACCCATCCTGACTCGTATTAAACAAAATGTTAACCTCAGGAAGTTCCATACTACCAGCGCTGACCAATGTAGATGTACACCCTTCATCTACAGCACTAACAATCCCGTACTGCATATTGTGATATGAAATCTCATTGCCAACGTCGTCGTCAACAACGTTGTTTCTGAAAGGGGATGCTAGTGTACATATTGTAACCTGATCGTTGGACCCCCCCTTTTTTACACACTCGTCATAAAAAATGTGGTCTCGTGAGTTGTCAACAACAAATAAAGCATCAATGTCATTGCATATCTCAAAATTGACACAATGTTCACAAGCAAAGAGTTCAGTTAATAAATTCTCCCCTTCCTCCTCGGGCTCATTTGCTGGAATTTGTTGTAATGTTGGCCTTTGTTTTGAAGCCTCTCGGATCTTCGAGGCATCACTGGTTCCTCTAAAAAAATCTCATTGTCCTGACATTCATCAATTCCGTCCCTATTAGGGAAATAGGAGTCAACCCTAGTGTATAACCTATTTTGAAAATTGGTTGCATTATGCCCTGGTGGATATGCAACCCCATTTTTGTAGTCAACACTGTCTCTAGCCAACTTTTTGTTTTTTATGTTGATATTCTTTTTGACGTAAAATTCAACATTTTTGATAACCTTTTCAAACTGGTTTTGATGTTGAAAAAACAATAAATCTGTTGTAATGCTTGAGTCAAGTCTAGCTATTTCCTCACGCAACTTTTGAAGTTTAATGTCATTGTTGCGTAGGATTATATCTAAAAGTTCCATACCTGTTTTCTGATATAGCTCCGTGAGTTCCCGGTACGCCTCAGATCCAGGATCGACCCCCGTGGGTAATTTCCAAAGGCGTAAACCTTTTGGCACCTGCTTCATATCTTTAAATTTGGACAGAAACATACTGTCCAGTTGTATCGCTCTGTATTTCGTGCACAATTTCTCATACTTGAAAATCTGTTCCCTCAACGTTGTTACCGGTAGGTGAACTTCACCCCTCTGATCATTCACGAGCGAATCAGGATGCACGTTTAACTCAGATGCCTCAAACCAGGAAACAAGATTACGTTGCTGGGTTGTGTTGTCCGTTGAACCTGATGGAATAACGTCCGTAGTATTAGTAGTGTTGGTAGCACCAACGCCAGTCCTATTCCTACCAACAACGCCACTGTAAGTGGTGGTTTTGTTCACTCTTTGTCCTGGCGTGATATCATTAGGAGAATGCATGGTGAACAATTCCACCTGCGTGTCTGTAGGACTATTAACCAACGTGTCCTCTTTGTTACATCTCTCATCATTGTACGCTTGTACTAGCTTACCCACTACCGCAGTGAGCTCCCTTAAAATACCTTCCATATTACGGTTTTGCCTCGCCAATACCATCCAACACCAGGTCAAGTCACTGAACACTCAAATAAGAAAAATTGGCTCCAATGCAGGAATCCACTTGAATGAAAGAGTTGTTATCAACCACAGTGTAGATAGAACAGACAATGAGGAACAAACCAGGAACTCGATGCAGATACAAAACACTCGATGCAGATGAAAATAAAAAGAATTTATTCCAAAGACAAACACACCGACTGAGCGCTTTCACCAGGTAAACTGGCTTCTTCAGAGTCATGAAAAACACACCCAGCATGCTGTTCTTAAGTAGTGTTCAAATTGTCAATTATTCAATTAATGAATACTAATTAAAACAACCTGTTACATCAATCCATAAGAATGTTGAACTACTAAACATTTTTCTGCTCTGAATGGCAAAAAACACACTTTTAAAATACCATTTTTCTAAAACAGTATTACATTCCAAACAACAAGCATTAACAGAAATAGTGTGTAATGTTATTTGCATACAAAACACTTAAACAAAATGAATTGTTCATGAGTATTATAAAAACATTTACCCTGTAACTTCTGACAAAAAGAAAGAAAGAAAAGTTGTTGAATTAAACAGAATATTTAAAATGGTCAGAATTTAACAAGTTGGAAATGTTTAGAATATTTTGTATATTCTATATAAAATTAGCCCTATATTTTAGTAAGGGTTTTAGAGAAATATTCTCATTAATCCCAGGAAATGTTGTGGCATTCAATCTGATCTGCCACTCCATTTCACGTAGTGCTACATAATTATTGATATCACAGTAATAACTAGATTTAACCCTGTCCACTACAAAAAATAAATTTTTTTTGAAATCCTGACACCCCTTAGAGTGTATGAAAAGTGCATTGTGCTCGTCCCTTCTTCTAATAGAACCACAATGTTCTCTGATTCTTTCTTTTAAACTTCTCGTAGTCATGCCGACGTAAAATGCGTCGCATGACATACAAGTAGTTATATAAACACAATTTCTAGTCTTGCAACTACACAATCCAGGGCAAGCAATCGTACGCCCAAAACTAGCTATAGAGAGATAGGCCCCTTCGGCTATAAACCTACACCATTTGCAACAACCACATTTACTCATGCGAGATCGTCTGTAACCATTCTCATTCCTTTCTAGAATGTTTTTCAAGTTGGGCCCCCTGCTGAAAACGATAGCAGGGGTGTTACCCAAAATTACTCTCATATCCCTACTCAAAAAATGGCTCCAAAGACCCCTCAGACTTGTACATATGTCGAAAGAGGCTTCATTGTACTTCAAAACAAATGTAGGACCAACCCCAACAGTATTGTCACCTGAGCTTTCATTATTCACATTGACATGATGTGATGGAATGACTGTAGTTTTCAAAATTGGCGTATATTTGCTGTTCCTCTTTTTGTAAACCTCTCTTTTGCTTTTAATTAACATTGCTAGCGGATAACCCCTTTTGAGGAATAAACCTATGAGCGTGTACATCTCATTTTTGAATGTCGTGTCCTCACTAATCAACCTCGATAAGCGAGTCAGGATCCTGGAGTCAGGATTATGCCAATTATTTGGACATTAGGATCTATAAGAGTAGTACGGGTCTCAATAGTAATATCTATAGGAAACCTAGTTATGCAAATTCTATGTTACATTTTGCAAGTTGTCACCCATTGCATCAAAGAAAAGGTTTGGTGAAGGGCCAGATGGTTCGCTTATCGAGGTTGATTAGTGAGGACTATTTTTAACCATAGAGAGTTTGGTTTCACCCATGAGGTTTGATTTTGTACATGAGATTAAGTGACCTTGTTTTAGTTGCTTTGAAGAAATTACTGCACTGATATTCATAGTGTTTATTTGACATTACTGTTTAACAATAAGTGAGTTATATAGATGGATCCATCTTTATTTTTATTTTTATCAACATCTACTTGCCTACATATTTATTCATCCACAGTTGTATTTTTATACATATTTTCATATATTTATATCCATATAATAGTTTACATCAATTAATATGCTTACATTTATACTTACATGTTTATATTTTTATATTTACATATTGACATTTTTATACTGACTTATATTTATATTTATATACAGACTCACCTTTATATTTATACTTATATATATTTATATTTATACATATCATACTTTCACTACCTTTGTTGGTTTATTTAACAAGTGTCAGGTTTCATCAAATGTAATAATATCCTACCCATGTTTTAGAGAATCAGACATCATAATATTTATTTTATTTTATTCAGCATTAATACTTTTGCACATACACAACATGTTTACAGGACACATCTGATGCATAGCTTTTAGAATTTATATTTATACTCATATTTACATGAGAAGTACACACACGAGTTTTAAAGGATATATTGTTTTATCAAGTGTTATTATTATTATTGTTGTTTCATAACTTTTTAAAATTTTTGATTGTCTAACTTTGCTTACTTAGAATTTCTATATGTTTGATTTTGCTTTTTGTTTTAAGTTGCAGCATCTACTAGTGCACTGTCCTTTTTAATTGAATGATTTTAAACACATGCTTGCATTTAGAATAATTAGATTAATTAATTGAATAATTATTATTTTAGGACTGCCTATATATACTTTTGAATTTCAAACAGTTAGTTGTAAGGATCTGAAGAAGCGTGTCCAAGTACACGTGAAAGCGCTTGTCTGTTTATATTAAATACTTCTTCCATTTATTGTGGTGGTCAGCTTCCAATTTGTTTCTACATATTTGCTCTTTTGGTTTTTGGAGCAGACCTTTGGGCTACAGCGACTGTGTGTTCTTGGATTCAAGTCTGAGGGGTCTTTGGAACCATTTTTTGAGTAGGGATATGAGAGTAATTTTGGGTAACACCCCTGCTATCGTTTTCAGCAGGGGGCCCAACTTGAAAAACATTCTAGAAAGGAATGAGAATGGTTACAGACGATCTCGCATGAGTAAATGTGGTTGTTGCAAATGGTGTAGGTTAATAGCCGAAGGGGCCTATCTCTCTATACTAGTTTTGGGCATACGATTGCTTGCCCTGGATTGTGTAGTTGCAAGACTAGAAATTGTGTTTATATAGCTACTTGTATGTCATGCAACGCATTTTACGTTGGCATGACTACGAGAAGTTTAAAAGAAAGAATCAGAGAACATTGTGGTTCTATTAGAAGAAGGGACGAGCACAATGCACTTTTCATACACTCTAAGGGGTGTCAGGATTTCAAAAAATTTTTATTTTTTGTAGTGGACAGGGTTAAATCTAGTTATTACTGTGATATCAATAATTATGTAGCACTACGTGAAATGGAGTGGCAGATCAGATTGAATGCCACAAAATTTCCTGGGATTAATGAGAATATTTCTCTAAAACCCTTACTAAAATATAGGGCTAATTTTATATAGAATATACAAAATATTCTAAACATTACCAACTTGTTAAATTCTGACCATTTTAAATATTCTGTTTAATTCAACAACTTTTCTTTCTTTCTTTCTTTTTGTCAGAAGTTACAGGGTAAATGTTTTTATAATACTCATGAACAATTCATTTTGTTTAAGTGTTTTGTATGTAATTTAAAATAACATTACACACTATTTCTGTTAATGCTTGTTGTTTGGAATGTAATACTGTTTTAGAAAAATGGTATTTTAAAAGTGTGGTTTTTGCCATTCAGAGCAGAAAAATGTTTAGTAGTTCAACATTCTTATGGATTGATGTAACAGGTTGTTTTAATTAGTATTCATTAATTGAATAATTGACAATTTGAACACTACTTAAGAACAGCATGCTGGGTGTGTTTTTCATGACTCTGAAGAAGCCAGTTTACCTGTTGAAAGCGCTCAGTCGGTGTGTTTGTCTTTGGAATAAATTCTTTTTATTTTCATCTGCATCAAGTGTTTTGTATCTGCATCGAGTTCCTGGTTTGTGCCTCATTGTCTGTTCTATCTACACTGTGGTTGATAACAACTCTTTCATTCAAGTGGATTCCTGCATTGGAGCCAATTTTTCTTATTTGAGTACACAGCCCATACATGTTGTCAGCCTACAAAGCATATTTTTCACCAAATACTGCCGACAAAACAACAAGCATTGCAGTTTTATCCACCTGTATTCAAGCTCTGTCCTTTGATATTGCCATGCCTGCAGAAAAAAAAAGAAAAGACACTATTGTATTTCGGGAAGACATGCTGATTGCATGATAGCAAGCAACACAGAAAGTCGTGTGTGTCAATAACAAGCTTTATCATTGAAAATGATTCTTTAGTGATATTGATTAATGGCATGGTAACATGTTGATGTATCAGAAAGAAGGTTCAAGTGAACCTTTTAATAAAAAAATGATATTACTTGAGCTTAATTTGAATGTAGAGTTTGCAACAGTTTGGCATTTCCAAATCGCACCAGGATACTTCCTTCACATGACCATCTGCGACATACTGACAAATGTACAGACAGTCCTTTAAAAAGGTGACTTTGTCCATTAGTAATTAGTAAGTGTGCAATAACTCTCATGTTAACATACGATGCTGTATTTTCCTACTAATGGAGGGAAAACCTTGTCAGGAGCTAACACATGCATGGATATTGTTCATGCCCATCTTAGGCTTAGAACATTTGCTCTTCAGGTGAGTTGTTAAAAAATGAGGTCCTATCTGCTTGAGTTGGTGGCAGCTTGGGGGATATAAAAGATACCACTCTAGCTATTGAAAAAAAGTAAGGAAAGTTCTCTGATGCCCTATCCAAATGTCCTCTACTGCTATAAAATGCCACACAGGGTAGTCTCTGAAAAGATGTTTCTATCCTAATGGGATTAACCTGGTCAACAAAGGGTAAAAAAATACAACACAGAAACAATAATCACTCAGATGTGTTGTAGGTGTGTGTACATATGCCATTAGGGACTGCGGCACAAATATATGGAAATGTGGTAATAGAAATGAGGTAGCCATTTGCAGATTAAAGGATAAGCATACCTCGTGTGGTAGTCTCAGGAATTTTGTTTATGAAAAAATGCTTCTATGGATTGATTCTTATATGACAGTTCCACTGATGAATTGTGTGCGATTAACTTAAAGAAGTCCCAGACATTTAAGGTACTCTTAGGAATAAAGCAGGTTTGACACCCTTTTTTACTACTGTCCATGCAATATGTATTCACATGCAATTCAACAAATAGGCCATGTGTGACTGTAACAACAAGGTATGCAAATGTATTGGAAAAGATAAAAGTAAACGTGCTTTAGATGTGAATGGGGCAACTACAGTAATGATGCTTTAAATGTATGCTTAAAAGCTACCCATGGGGATTTTTTTGGAGTGCCCTAATCAGCTCTGGAAGTAGAATCAGTGTGGTGACCACACAAGTAATACTTGTTAATTATGCTCAAGCAGAAGTCAAGGTAGAGAACAAATGACTTCAAGCATGGTATGTAATGCACATTCGCCTTATAATCTCAGAAGTATAGCCTACTCCTGCTTCACAAAGTGGTTAAAAGTTGGAAAAAAAACACCAATCCACAGATGAAGTTATCACACTGAGGAGAAATGAAAAGCTGACTTTGACCTGCATGGATCAGTCTCTTCCAGGGTCAAAATCTGACCAGACACACAAAATAGATGAGATCATGATAAAACATAAGTGATGGTAAAATAGTAAACTGATAGAGTGGTGCTCATAGTAAATCCTACATATTGATTCCCAATACATTCAACAATTTTAAACAATTTTAGAAGTTTGAGTAGAATAAATTAAAAATGTGAAAAGGAGCAAGGGATCTTAGCAGTCGAGTCAGAGTAGAGACCTGACAACAGCATATCAGTGATATCATCAGAAATAGTTCTAAATCCTTGAGAAATGCTATTTGCTCTACTGCAGTGTCCCTTAAACATACAGTAACATCTGAGGGTATGTACAATTACAAACAGTGGTGACTCCATGTATCATTTCTTGGCAGGGGACAGTAGGTGGTTGGAATTCCATTGTCACTGAGTCATCCTTATTGTCTAACTAGACTTTCAAAAATCATTTAGTCACGCTTGATCTTTCTTGCTGTATATGTGTGCATGCAGACAACCTTCGTTCATATGCTCTGAAATGTTCTTGACCATGACAAGGTGACTGGCTTTCATAAGAAATCCTTAATTTACCACCATCAACAGACAAAGATTAATTAGGTGGTGTATTTGAACATTTACCTAAAAAAGGTCCACTGACACTTAAAAATCAGTAAGCCTTCATGAGTTAACTGCACTTCTTTAGCACCTGCATTCCTCCATGTGAAAATTCAGCAAAAACTGTTAACAGGCCCTTTATACCATACAGAATTCAGGACACAACCTTAGACTTTTGAGAGTTCTTAAAGGCTAGGGCCTTGGATTTGTAGGGGTCACTCAATTAATGTCCTATTCAAATATAGAACAGTTATTCCATATTCTGTTTATCTGGTCTTTCTTACATATGGCCCCTCATTTTCAAGCATATATTTTCATGGAAAAAAATTATTAATTTGCTGGAAATCATTAATAATGGATTTGGAATTTCCAAATATCTGTATAGCCACCTTGGTTAAAACTGGCTTTAAGAGACAATGTAGCTTTTGCCTCATGTTTTCTGACTCTGTGTTCACTGTGTGAGAAATGGCTATATAATGCTACAAGAGCCAAATCTCTCACACATAGCCACTATAAACAAGAAGCAAGTTTTCAGTAACCCACAACACCATACGAAGGCAATCACAAACAGTTCATTCCTAACACAATGCAGAGGCTCTTATAAGTAACCCACCCGAACCAGAAAGGCCTCTAAAATGTAACATAAGAAACAAGTAGCCTCACAAATGTCTCAACTGTACAGATTTTTGCAGAATGTCCAGATTTTTACCTCATATTTTTGGTCCGTTTTTCATAAAATTCTGATTTTCTGGCAAATTAATGGCAAATCATTAAAGATTGAAGTTATAAAATAATGACTTCATACCCTTCAGAAAATTCATGTTAATGAAAAACCTGTTAATCTATCAAATTTCTAAGTTTGTAAGAGCAATATTTAAAAAGTGTCCCTATTTTTGAGCCTTTGACCCACTTTTTCTTATTGTTTTTCCCAGATTTATTGCTCTAAGAGGTTGAGTGGTATGTCTAATCCTCAGCAACCTAACAGACAGACAGGGGAAGTACCCACCATGAAACATGCATCCAAGAGCTGCATTGCCACAATCCAAAAGGTTAAAATACTGAAGTCTACACAATCAAATGTCCTAACTCTAGATGAATGCATAGTGAAACAGTGATCGGGCTCTGCAAGGAAAGAGTCACAGTCAGTCATCTATCAGATGCCAGTATTTGCCTTGACACACATTCATGTCCTTGACCACAAAGTCACAGGTTCACATAGGTTCATAGGTAGGTACTAGGCTATCGGCCCAAGGGCCTACATAAGCCTAGCCGGCAAGGTTCCATAGCTTACGTCACCCAAGAAAGTTATTTTCCTGTGCCACTGTCCAGCAGAGACACAGAAGTGATGCCCGGGGTGTATTTCCTATTTCCCATCCACTCATCAAGATTTTTCTTGAAGAGTGTTAATGAAGAACTTTGCTTGACATAGATGGGTAGCTTGTTCCAGAGTATAGGAAGTCTCTGGGACAAGAATCTATCCATCCAGTGAGTCCTGTTTATTGTGGTGACAAGGTTTAGGTCTCTAGAGCATGTAGCTTGGAGGGATTGGAATTTCTTTAGGTGTAGCATGTCCAACAGCTCTGGATTTGACATAGCTTTATATGTTAGGCAGAGATCACCTTGGTGTAGGCGATATGCTACGGAGTAAAGCTGGAGTTTTTTGAGGCGGTCAGTGTAGGGCATTTGTTTGAGGCCAGTAAACCTCTTTGTGAGGTACTTCTGTGGCCTTTCCAGCTGCTGCAGATGTCTTGTGAGGTACATTCCAAAAGGGGCGTTGTATTCTATAATGGGTCTAATGAATGACGAGTAGAGGGGAACAATGACCTTTTTTTTCCTGGATGAGAACCCTTTTATGATGACGTGTGCCATGTAGAAGGACTTCCTGACTACTGTTGCGATGTGACTATCATATAACACACTGATAGTTCACATGTGTCTAAAAAATGTAAGATATACCTGTCCCTGAACTATATGATATGAGACAGGATGGAGCTGTCAGAATATGTCCAAGACTGATATGAAACTAGCTTTGACCAGCATTTTAATTTAACAGAGAATGATGCTGCATTACAAAACAGAGTGTTGACTTCAAATACTGGCTTAGGTTTCTGGTGACTCTGAAAGGCAGTCCTATACCAGTCTTGGAGGAGATGGTAGGCTGTCATAACTGCTTTGCTAGGAATGGGTGCCACCTAGATTTTTACATATAGGCAAAGACCTCATCTACCATCATAGTAGCTATTTTTGGCATTGTCACGTTTTGGATAACATAAAGGTAGGCATCACAGTCAAGCTTACTGCATTAGATAAAGGCAGTGCTGTCTTCATGTTCATAAAATGAAATTTCACCTCCAGACTCATTTGACTGGATAATAGCCTGGATCTCCTCCATGTCCAAATTACAAATAACAAACCCCCTTATCATATCATGGCCACTTACAGGAACCCCTCTATGTCCACACTGGCCCACAGCTCTTACATGACTAATATGGAGTCCCTGTGCTTTCATCCAAATATGATTCTCAAAAGGGACTTTAACCACCCCTCCATTAAATTGGAGAATTATGCATAACCTAATATGTATGACCAGAAAATTCTGTACTTCATAAATACAAGCTTGCTTGGCCAGCTAGTGCACACACCAAATATGGGCAACAAAATCCTAGTCTTTGTTCTCACTGACATAAGAAAGCACAGTTCCCTAGCAGGTGTAATTTTATCCCTAGTCAAATCGGACCATAAATCAGTCCTATTCACCATAAGACTGAAATCGGAGACCTCCTCTAATAGCTCATTATTCATAGATTATGTTAAATCTCATCTATTAAAATTGAACAATGATTAGAATAAATGTAACATCCCTTTCAACCCTGATGATTCCAATGTTTATGCAGAAACCATCACTGCCAAATTCAATGTATATGTAATCAGCTGCAAAGATACACCTGTCACCCTCCAAAGTAAATGCAAAGCCAAACTGAAAAATAAACCCATATGTTTGAATTCTAATATAAACCAGCTCTACAATACAAGAAAAATGTATTTTTACATGCATTGAGTGTTTTAACTATCTAGATGTTGATACTTAACAGGAAAGTCCACTACTTGATCAAATCGACCAGTGCTAGATATAAGGTATAGCCACCCAGACAAGTGACAGTAGGAATCTTTAACAAACCGATAAGGTATGTGAGAGCTGTATTCACACAGTGACACTGCCTGCACATCACTCTCACATATAAGTATTCATAACACTAATCGGGTTGTCAGTAATGCACGTAATACACCCACCACACACAGTAGGGACCAGACTTTTAGACCCACATATGCAGAGGCTCTTATATGTAATCTTCCTAAAACCCAAAGACCTCACAGATATCACAGCTACAACAAATATCCTTATCAGCCACAAAACATTTGCCAAAACAACCACCACCACAACACATACAACCAAATTTCGCAGAGTCTCAGCTTATTTGGCTATAAGGCAATGTACCACACAATCCAATATTTTAGAGGTGGGATACATCATTGTGAGATACACAGATGTCACACTCACAAGGCTAAGTAAGGAGAATTCTATGGTCAGTTACCTATCAAGGTAAGATCAAACGACCACTAGTACCACTGAGTCAATCATAGTCCATGTGGGTATAAATTACCTGAGACATACCTCCCTGGACTATATGAAGAGGGACATGATGGAACTTTTGGGCTATGTGACTTAGGCTGGTATGAGACTAGTCCTTAACAGAATTATATCTTCTCCAAGAATGAAAGCACAATATAAACAGAAAGCGACTAATTTTAATAACTGGCTATGGTTTTGTTGTCAACCCATGGAGGTGCAATATGTATCAGCATGGGAGGATAGGGTTAACAGATCATGCTGCTTTTCCAGGTATGTCCTGCACTTGCCCTCGCTAGGATCTTTAAATATTGGCTAAAACACTGTCCTTCCAATAGTGCATGTTTTAGGCAATGCCAATGTGACAAACCTTCTTACATAGCAACGTCAGACCAAGAAAATCTTAAGGTGTTATTGCTCAACACCAAGAATCTAAACAAGAAACTCCACTCCCACCAAGCTCTCCTCAACCTGGAGAATACAGATGTTTATGTGGTTTCTGAGACATGGTTTAAAGTCACATAGAGCACCCTCAGAGTGCAGGGCTACAGTGCTTTCCACACATTTGAACCAGCTTCTGCACATACAAGGACTAAAGGTGAAGCGCCTTGATATACATGAAAAACAACCACACCTCAAGGCTAGTCAAACAGCATGAAGTACTTGATGTTCTCTACATCCCTATTACCACAGACTAGAGTTCCATATCATATCCTTGCAAGCTATAGGTCCCCTTCTGTGTTCCAGGAAAGCATACATAAGACACACTTAATCTGAACTTGAGACACCCACCACTGAACCCAATACCATATTCATGGGTGACTAACTATCCTACTATAAACTGGGAGTTATACATGACCCCAAAATTGTAGGCTCAGAGACTTCTGCACTTTGTAAATACAAACAACTCAGACAACTCTGGACAAGATGCACCATACACCAACTAGGAGTGCAAACAAACTAGATCTGGTCTTGAATAACATGGAGGAGCACTGCACCCTACCTTGTGTATTGTCCCCCCTGCTATGGCTGGATCATAAAATTGTCTTTTTTGAAATAAAAAAAATAAAACATGGAATACCAGCTAACACTGGAACATTTAGGAATTACTCTGAGGGAGTTTAACATATATGGAGAGACTGCTAACTAGACATATAATTTTCCTCACCTAGTTTAAACAAATTTATGATATTGTGAAGCAGGCAGTGTCTTAGTCTGTTCATAGCTTGTCCATTGAGGAGTCTAGCACAAATTCCCAAATGTTCCTTAGTATTGTCTGGTTAAGTGACTTGCTCAGGGTGACGCAGTATGCAAATGAAGGTGGCGAGACTTAAACCATCGACCTTGGCACAAGAAGCTGTTCATTAACAAATGAAAGCGTTATTCCTCTGTGCTAATGTCCAAAGTAGTGAGTCATAACACTATAATGGTCACTTATTCATTAATTCAGATGTCCTTTATTTTTTTTTGATACCTGCTTTATCCTACTCATCAATGGGCTGCATGAAGCAACTGAATGGGTGATACCAAATACATACAATGGGGCAGGACTGTATTATAGCAGCAGATCAATAACCATTACCAGTAATCAAACAGATGTAGTCATTCACTTTCATCCATAGACTGCTTCAGTACACAAACCCATTCATTAGAGCAACTTTACTGACAATATTCACCTTAGATGTCTAACTACAATCAACATTCCAAGGGCCCCTCTGTTCGTCACTAGCCTCTATTTTCTTCTCAAGCTGGCCCCACACCATACAGATAACTTCTCCCTTGCTTTATTATACTTTTCTTAATTTTTACCCCCCACCCCATGCTTTTAACACTCTGTAACTGGCCAATACTCCACTGAAAGTTCAGCCTGGAGGAAGAAACTGAATTGAGATGCGGTTCTGCTAGGACCACAGAAGTCGTAGACTTGTAGATGAACCAACATGCATCTTAAGCATTTTTGACATCCTTTTGACTTGATGACGATGACCTAAACATAGAATCATGAGTGAGAAAATACAGTCAGTATTTCTGGGAATAGATCCTGTCTTCCATCTTCTCCAAAAAAGGCAATTATTTTCTGTGTACCACCACTCATATTAAATTAGAGATGAAAAGTAAAAAAATAAATAAATGGCCAGAGGTACATACTATAATGCTGAGTGTCTGGGAGAAGGAACCAAAGCACTTGAATAAAATCCAAAATGAGAAAATGGCTTCATCTTTAAGGAATGAACAGCCAAAACCTCAACAAGAGAACCAAATGCTGTTATAGGGCAACACTACTCAGTGCAACACTCTGCCAACAATAACTTACTATCACACACATCCTGTCCCAGCTACCACAGACATACGGATACAGTGCAACACTAATGCTTGACTGTTATAGAAAGTAATAAATTATGCACACAATTTCTGAAAAGCAAGAATAATAAATACTTATTTTAACAAATGATAGTGTCTGTTGCTGTTATCCACAGACAATCTCTGTATCTAGCAATTAAAGCCAACTTTATTGGCTAAATATACCTCAGATAACTGATGCAATAAAATAAAAATAGCAACAACTGAACAGAGTAAATTATTTTACCACCCACAGAGATGTGACCAAATTGAAACCTTTCTCCCAATGACCCATCTATTAGTTTATTTATGTATGCACAAGCACTAAAACAACATCAAAATGAAACATTTCCACCAATGACCCCTCCAGTGGCTTGCCCATGTATGCAAAAGCATTTAAACACCATCAAAATGAAACATTTCACGCAATGACCCTTTCTATACTTTGTCCATGTATGCTCAAACATTTAAATTACATCAAGATGAAACATTACCCCACAGACCCGTCCAGTAGTTAGCCTATGTGAGCACAAGCACTTAATTGATATCAAAATAAAACATTTATCTCAGAAATTCCTCCAAGAGATTGACCGTATATGCATGAGCAATTTAACTTAATTTAATCTCTCTGTAATTTTCCAAAAATAAGCTTGACCCCTCCTATATGTATTGAAACTACGAACAGCATCCTCACTTAACTATGCTACCAGTCCCTACAGGAAGGTTAGTCCATTCTAGCATAATTTAAAATACACGTCCTTTTTATAAACAATTCAAGGTGCTTGTCCCACTACTCTAATATACTCCTGATCAGTACCAAAAACACTCCAACTTTTATGGATTATTCTTTGAATATTTTAAAAATGGGTGTTGAATGGTAAGACAAATGCTCTCTTTAATTGACTCTGGGCTGTATCAATACCCCTAGGTATAATTGTAGACTGCCCAACATTGCCTGTACCCAGTAAAGGAGCAAAATAACCCGATGATTTTTTACTTTCTACTTCACTAAAATGTTAAGTAAGGACTCGGGGTACCCTCTCCTTTCATGCATAAGCTTAAGGTTTACACGCTCATCATGAAATGTGGAATCATTTGACACAATCTGAGACAACCTAACACACTGACCCTTGACCAGGGACATTTTTTGATGTGTAGGATGCAAGCTGTTGCAGTGCAATAAATAATTAGAGTATGTAGGTTTTCTATATATTGTGGATTCAAACACTTTCCAGATTTAATTTTTATGAATAGAAACATCAAAGTAATTGACCTGGTCAAAATGTACTTCTATGGTAAATTTCAAAAAAGTTGTAGTGATGTGTAAATACTGAAATAATTGATCCAGTTTTGTCCCAGTGTCTGTCCAAAATATAATGATGCCCAGAAAGCAACCAAAAAGGGACCAGCTTTTGCAATATTCAGAAATGAATATAAAATTGTCCTCTCAATGAGCAAGGATACTATTTGGAATGATGGGGTAGCAAGCCACCCCCATCACCACCCCTCTACATTGCCTAATGAGTTGGTTTTCAAAAGTAATAAAATAGTTTTACAAGACCACCTCCATAAGCATTTTTAGTGTAATGATTTTAGTATCTTCAACATCAGAACTGAAACACAAATACTCATAGAACCATTCTAGGCCAACATCATGGGGGGGGGGGATTACTGAAAAAAGATCCTGCACAATAGTCACAAAAATCAAACTGTCAGAATATAGGTCATGGGAAATTCGGATAAAAAGTCCCATGAGGCCTTGAAAAGATGTCCAATGTTCTGCACAACCCCCTTGATTTTGTGGTCGATGAGATGTGTGAGATGGCATAAAATGGTATTACTTTTATAACTTTTTATTCTGATGAAGTCCATCATGCCTGGATGAAAGTACTTAATTTGTGGTTCAATAAATTTGTACAGAGAGAATCGGTACCAGCCAGCAGGATACAGAGTACAGTGACAGGGCTTTCAGTCTTTAAATGTAGGTCATGTTTTGTAGGCCCTGAATACTCTTGGTGAGAAACCTCTGTGATCTCTCCTGCTGCTGCTAGTGTCTGATGAGGTACATGCAAAAGGGAGCATTGTATTCTATTAATGGTCTGATGAGGGTCAAGTTCAGAGGAGTTATAACATCTTTAGTCTTGGATTCGATGCCCTTACTTATTAGATGTGCAACATAGAAGTCTTTCCTTATCATTGTGCTCACGTGCTAATTGATGTTTAGATTGCTATCAACCTGTGTTCATAAGTCTCAGACCACTGGGTTTGAGCTTGGGGGGGGGGGGGGTGCTGTCAATACTGTAATTTGCAGAGACTTCCTCTTTGCCAAAGAGGATAATAATGCACTTTTTGTATTTAATTGTAGTCTTTGGCTTTGGCTGCAATCATTCGTTTGTTTTAGCACATTTTGTAATATGTCAACATGATTTCGGGACTCAAAGATTACGCCCCGTTTACAATCATCAGTGAAACTGGAAAGCCACAGGCCATCTATTTTTGCCTGGACTTCCAAGAAATAGATTCCAAACAGTAGAGGGTCCAGCACTGATACTTGAGTTATGCCACTGATAACTGATCTACTGAAAAGAGGTAGAATCCCCATCTTTGTCAGTATGCATTCTGTTGGCAAGCCAGTTGGCTACCATCTAGTGACATATGGGTTACTCTCCAGCTGGGAGAGTTTTTCAATGATACCAGAATTGGGGATTGAGTGAAAACCCTTGGCTAAGTCAAGATAGGTGCTATATACTGTTTTGCCTTCATCCAGGGCTTTGGCGACATTCATGAAGAAGCCCACCAAGTTCAATATGCATGATCTACGCTTAACAAAGGCAAACTGGGTCAGGTCAAGAGTTTGAAGGTCACCTATGTCCTTGTTGATAAGGTCCATTATGATTCTATCCATGCTTTTGCAGATTAGGCTGGTTAGGCTTATGGGTCTATAGTTCCCAGGGTCGGTTGATGGACCTCATTTGTGCAAAGAGATTACTGTTGCTGTTCTTCACTCTGCTAGAACAAAGCCAGTGCTCAGGGTGAGGTTAAAGAGAGTGCCAAGTGGTCCTGCTAGGTCTTGTTTTAGATTGTTTAGTAAGCAGTCTGGGGAGTTATCAGGTCCCACAGAGGCTGTGTTTTTGGCCTTGGAGAGTGTGGATATCACCTGCTCTTTGGAGATACTAAGTAAAGTACTGTTGTCATGTATGCCTTAGGGTATGGCTGGTAGCGACAGTGGGGTGAAGCTTGTGCCAAAAATGTCAGCTAGCAGGGTGGCAATTTCCTCAGGTTTAGTTTGAGAGGTACAGTCCACTATAAGCTCAGCACATAGTTGGGCATTCTGTTTTAGATTCTGGGTGTAGCTAAAGAATGCCTTATGATTATCCTTAGCTAGGGATGCTAATTTAGCTTTGTAACTAGCTTTAGAGGACTTTGCAAGATATCTGATTTGCTTGTTCAAGCTGTGGATGGAATTCTTTTTAAGATGAGTAAGTTCTGTCTCATTCTTAGACATCAATTTCTTCCTTTTGTTATATAAACTATTTATAGTTGAGGTCCACCAGGGTGGCCTAATTTTTTCTGGATGACCTTGTTTTGATCTGGTCAGGCACAGCTGAGTCTATACAGTTGTTTAGGTGGTCATACAGGGCATTTGTACTCCTCTGCATAAGAGTCATTGTTGGCTGTGTTGGCAGTGGGGTTGAAACTTTTTATAACATTGCATAGTAGGCTGTAGTTTGCTTTGTAAAAATGTTTCAGTTTCTTGCTTCTGTGGGGGTGTCAGGTCTGATCATAACTTCAAATGAGACAGATTTATGGTCTGACCTTACCAAGGAGGGCAACACACAGGGGTAGAGCAGTGATCCCCCCATGTTGGTGAGCAGTAAGTCTAGGACATTTGAGCCTCTTTTGGGGGTGCAGACTAGCTGTTCCAGTGCATTTGTATTGACAAAGTCCAGGAACCTCGGAGCAAGCATACATGTGCTTATGTTTGTTGCCCAATCGATGGAAGGATAGTTGAAATCTCCCATGACTAAAGTGTTTGGCTGTATAGTGAGTGACTCTAGTACGTCCAAGTAGGTGGGGTGCTTATTTTGGCTCATGGTGGGCGACTTGTAGCTAGCAATAATGTGGTAGAGTGTTTTATCTATAGTTAGTTGGATGGACCGGGAATAACTCAACAGAATCATACTGTTTAACCAGTCTCAAGGTGTACTTGACTTTAATGAAGATAGATACACGTCCACCATTGGTTCTTTCTTTCTAGTTTTGGGGTCTGAAAGTGTGGAAGGCATTGTAGCCTTGCAGGGCCAGGGTGCTGTCTGTGGTCTTCAACCATCTCTCAGTGACTGCACAGATGTCAGCATCTTCCAAGTTGAGGAGTGCTTCCAGGAACTGCAGTTTCCTGCTTTGGTTTCTAGCATTAAGCAGCATAGTCTTGAGTTAGTCTCAAGTGGATTTTTTTACGTCGGAAATTTTCTTGTTTTGACATTGCCTAAAAAAAGACACTGTGAGAAAGCAAATGCATTTGTCATTATCTGAAAGCCTAAAGGAGACAGGTGAAGACCATCTACGGCAAAGCAAAGTTGTGTGCCAACCATGTCTTCCCAGGCTGACAGATACTGTCGGATCGTCCAGGATTGACACTAGAAGCTAAACCAATTGTTGAAGTCAATCATTTTTTGTCTATATTGTGGCATCATCCTGGGTGTAAGCAGAATGCTGCTTAGGGCTAGGGACATCCCTGCCTAGGACACATAATTTGAGAGTTCAGTCATGTCTCTCTTCATATAGTCCAGAGAGGTACATCTCAAGTCATTCACCCAAATATGTATTATGACAGAGTCATAATGGTAATTGTTGTTGAGTGACTTGAGTGAGTGCCCAATTTGATGGATCCTGGCACTTGACAGGCAGCTGACCATGACCTTTTCCTTGTCCAGCCTGGTGAGGGGGACATCTGCGTGACTCACTATAGAGTCACCTATGACCAAAGGATTTGGTTTTGAGGTGCTTTACCTTATGGGCTTATTTGCTTAGACACTGATGTGTGTGTTTTTATGTGTATTGGATTCTATTTGCTCTGCAGCTAGTGCAAGTGGTTTGGGCTTGGGAGGTCTCTGATCATTTGGTAAGTTTCTAGAGATTACCTCTGCATGTGTGGGTTTATGTGCTGTGACTATGTTTTGTGTGAGAGGTGATGTGTGTGTGCTGACAACCTGTTTGATGTCAGGTTTGTTGTTACTTGAGATAATTGATTCCAAATTCATAGCATAATTACATCTCTCACATATTGTATTTGTTTGTTTTAGGAGTAAGTAGGTTATCAATATACATGAGGCAATTACTACATTGCCTCAGGATGCCCATTGTCAATCATGTTGACCAGAGAAATGGTTGAAAGCTGACTGTCAATTATGGCAGGTTTTTACTGTAACTACTACTGGAGAGTGTGCTAGTTTGACCACAGTTTGCTCTAGGATTAACAAAGGGGGTTTATTCTATTGAAGGCTAGGGAAGAAAACTATGGCAACATTTCTCAGTGCACAAGTGAATTTCCCACAATGCAGGAGGGAAACTTGGGAGGGTTCACTAACAGATGTCTTGGAGAAAATGTTTTTTCAAGGTGTTTGCATCTCTACAGGGCACCACTGAACCCATTTTCATGGTGTGCAGTTATGCACAAATGTGAGGCTTATATACAGGTGAAATTAAACACTTTTAAGCTATACAACCAATGGGAAAGCACACAATGAGCTTTCCTCCAGTAATATACAACTCAGATGAGGCTTAGACTACACACTCCTAACTCAAGGGTGCAGGCAGGGCCCTCCTAATGTGAGATGGCTGGAATAGTACTCTCCTAATGTAAGATGGCTGGAATAATGCTCAAGTGTAACAATACAGAGTAGATTCAGCAGATCTGAATCTAGTCTATGCTGTGTACTAGCTACTTAAAGCAGCAGAACATTTTTTTAAAGTGCAGAAAAATACATAAAAAAATCAGCAAAATGATAAAATACTGTCAAGCAAAGGGCGAAGAAAACTCAAAAAGTACTTTTTTCAATTTAGCTGTGGATATTCTGGATTTCAGAAGACTCTCTCCAGACCTCTGGCAAAAGTCACCAAACATTGAGCAGCTCCAGTTAGATGACCTGCAGTGGTACTACCCTCTGTACAAATTGGAAACTCTTTGAGCACCCGTGAACAATGGAGACTATGGAGAGTGTTTCCTATAAAGGATTTTAAACTGGAGAGGTTTGCTTATATACAAGACACAGGGACATGGTAAGGAACCTTATATAAAGTGAATTGCATGTGGTTTATCTCCATGGTATCATCCTGCTTGGCTGTTGTTTGTTTAAATGTGTGGAAGGCACTGTAACCTTGCACTGCCGGAGTACTTACTAAGGCTTTAAACCAAGTCTCAGTAACAGCACAGGTATCTTCATTCTTCTCTGAGGAGGACTTGTAGTGTGTGGAGTTTTTATTTAGGTTCCTAGCATTGAGCAGCAACACCATAAAGTTGCTTTGAGTCTTTTTTGCTATGTTGGCAGTTCTGTTATTTTGGCATTGCCTAAAAAGGTTCTAAGCAGGTGGATAAAGTTTTAGACAATATCCAAAATCCTAGAGGAGACAGATGCAGACTATCCTTGGCAAAGCAATGTGGTCTTTTAACTATGGCCTTCCATGCAGATATTTGATTCCCCTGGAGTGAAACCAGAAACTAAGCCAATTACTAAAACCAACCATTTTATGTATATACAGTTGCATCATCCTTGGTGAAGGTACAATGCTGCTCAGTGCAAGGCTCATACCTATCTTTGAGACATATAGTCCAGTGAGGTATGTCTTAGATACTTTACAGTCACATAGACTATGATAGAATCATATTGATACCTGGGGTGCAGTAACTTGAGTGTGTGCATGATATTGTACATCCTGGCTTTTCATAGGAAACTAAAAGTTATCTTCTCCTTGTCTAATCTGGTGAGTGGGGCATCTGTTTGTCATACAATTAAATCCTCAAAGAGAAGAGTATTAGGTGAAGTGCTTGCTTGCCTCATAGGCTTCAGTCTTTGTGGGGCCATTTGGTGGAAGCTTATGTGATATGTGTAGCTATTTGGTGTTGCTTTTAGTGTGTGCCTTTAATGACTGCTGAAGAAAGATTTTTGCTGTTAGCTGGCTTAGGAGTTCTTTGAGGTTTAAGAAGGTTTCTGTTAAGTGTCTCAGTATAAGAAGATCTGTGTGTGTGTGGGGAGCACTACATGTGAAGGATGTACTGTGAGTGTTGTTCACAACCTCATTTCTAAGGGAGATTTTTTCCTCCAAGGAAGTTGTGTATTTATATCTCTCTTGCATACTGGGTTAGTTTCTTTAAGGATTAACTAGTTGAAAACATGACACAACTACTACATAGTCTGAAGATGTCAATATCTACCAAGCTGGCTACAGAGACATTTGTAAATTGTATATTATACCATGACCCCCCCCAAAACGTGCACGCTGATTGGCCAGCGTGCCCGTTGTAAATCGAGTTATACTAATGGAAAAAGGTCCGGTCGCCCGGACTTTTTTCCATTAGTATAACTCGTTTTTTTAAAACACTGTCTCGCTATGTTAAATGGGTTTAACATAGCGAGACAGCTTTAAAATAAGCAGCGGAGATCTCCGTTGCTTATTTTAAAGGTGTCTCGCTATGTTAAACCCATTTAACATAGCGAGACAGTGCTTTAAAAGCAACGGAGAAAGCAAGATCTCCGTTGCTTTTTTGTCTCGCTATGTTAAATGAGTTTAACATAGCGAGACAGTTTTAAAATAAGCAACGGAGATGTCCGTTGCTTATTTTAAAACTGTCTCGCTATGTTAAACTCATTTAACATAGCGAGACACTAAAAAAAAAGCAACGGAGATCTTGCTTTCTCCGTGCTTTGCACAACTCTGATGTACTGCACAGGCGCGCAGTACATCAGAACTGCCGCGGATGCCAGACATCTGCGGAAGGGCAGCAAACAGGCATTATACTATGCCATTATTTAAGAAAAGTAATAGTTTCTTTTCTTAAATAATGTCATGGTATAATAGCAATAACCCACTTCTGGGTGTGGGTAATGCTAAATTTACCCACGGTTGGCTTTGTTTGGTCCCTCGGGCGAAACCACGCCAACCGTGGGTAAATTTAGCATTACCCACACCCAGGCATGGGTTATTGCTATATCAGTGCTGTCCAGTCCTGTATTAGGGTGGGCTATTATAGCTTAAGTATTGGGATTTAACAGGGTTCTCCTGGACTGGTTGGTGGGAAAAGTATAAAATACCTTACACAACAGACAAATGCAATAAAAGAAGGGAGGAAAGGACTTTGAAGTCAAATTGCCATAAAAGGCGGAAGCGATAGACACAGACTTTTTAAACCACAACAGGAAAAGAGTGGGAGGGTTAGGGAAAATTTCAAGCTGCAAGAAGCATTTCTTAGTTTTCTATTGTGGAGATCATCACAAGCCAGATTTCTTTGTTTAAATATGTAAACAGAAAGTGCTCCCACACCAATCAAGCCTTAATGGCCACACTAAATTCCAAGTATGGTGATACATAGCTGTAGGGAACCAACAATAATACAATCAGTAAGCAGATCAGTAAAAACAGTTCTAACTAGGCCCCTAATCATGAAAGTACAGTTTCTCTCTCACTGAAACTGTCTGATCCAGAGGCCTATTAACTACTTTTAACAAGGCAGAGTAATCTAAAAAACAAAATATTTCCTTACAAAAATCAAATAATTTACTTAAAACAAGCCAGAGATTAACCAAGTGCAAAACAGTTCTTAATTTTCTGCTGTGTAGATAATCAGAAGCTAGATTTTTTTGTTTAAATATATAAGCAGAAAGTGCTCCCACACCAATCAAGCCTTAATGGCCACACTAAATTCCAGGGACAGTTATATATAGCTTTAAGGAGCCAAAATTATTCAATCAGTAAGGAGATCTGTAAAAAATAAGGCTCTTAATCATGAATGTACTGTTAATTCTTGTTGACACTAAACCTATTCAACTAACTATCTGCACCATTATGGAAATACTGAAGTATAAGATTATTGGATATGCTTATAGATGCAATACAGTATTGTAGTGAAATAAAGTAGGACTGATCCTTCCATCCATGTTGGACTTTAGGTTCTGCATTCAGAATTTAACCTCCAAAAATGTGGATGCTAGTACAGAAATGCTCATATTGCTTAGGCATGTAGGGGTTCAGTTTCCAGCCTTTATATTTAAATATTAAAGAACCTGACAGATTAATATAATGTAGAATTATTTCATTCATGCACTTAAAGCTATCCTAATTACCAAGAAAGATAAGGACATTTTACAACAGATAACTTGTAGAATGTTTTCTTATACTACTGAAATGGCACAGTTTAGTGCAGTATGGTGCAGTACAATTATTCATTTCTGTTACTACATACAGTATCTTACTTTGTGAATATTTTCTTCACTTTTTTCCTTGTTACTCTTTAATAAAAATTGTGGATATGTTCAAAGAAACAAAGATCTTACTTAAATAGGGTTGCGAAACTGAATTTCTGTGACAGGGTGATGAGTAATCCAGGAGGATTCTTGAGCCAGATGATGTGGTATGGATGGATAGCAAGGAAACCTCTTGGCCACCACACATGCAAAGTTTTTCAGGCATAATCACCTGCGTGCATGTTAGGACAGACACTATACATGCCTGAGAAGTTAAATTGTTCCAGTTGCTATGGAAATTATTGCTGAGGAAAAGGAAGTCTGTTCTGTTTTTCTCAGTTTGCTTCTACCATGACCTTCATAAGAACAAGCAGTTTAGAAGATGGATGTGCATTTCACTTTCTTCTTACTGACATGAAAGGCAATATTAATTTACATTGATTACATGGCATGGTGTTCAAATTCTATACCTGTATACATGAAAATAACACAATCAATGTATTCTGCATACATATAGGGACATATAACTGACAGACTGTACTGCAACTTATTCCCATGGTAATTAAGAGGCTTTGTCTGACTACAGAGCAATAGAGCTATATAAGGGCAACTACTCTCAAAAGGAAGAAAATTCCTTGCTCCTGAGTTGAGAGGGAAGTTTGCAGATGAATGTGAGGGCAGTTGTAAGGTCACCCTAAAGTAGAGGCTGTTATCCTTTTTTTCCGGAATGAAAGACTTGTGAAAGTTACTCAAATTGCCTGCTTGTTTTGGCACTAAAATATCTGTATGCAGTGTATTCTGGATTACTGTAGTCTACACCACAAAAGAGATGACCTGTGGAATCACTTTGCTGAAATGCTAACTTTATGTATTCCCACAGCTGCGTTAATTGTTTGCGTCTTGAATATCGTCAGTTTTTGACCTTTTTTGTAGTCTTTAGTTAGAACTGGTGATCTCCATGCAGTGATCTGTACAGATGCCGATATCTTGCAGTATAATTCCTCTTTGTAATCTGTGTAGATGCAGATCTCTTGCAGTGTAATTTTCCCTCAAAAAACCCTTACTGTCCAGACAGATTTTTTTCACTACTAGAACATGTAGTTTGCTCATAGCTGAGCATTGCCCATCAAGTTCTTTGTGTTATAGACCTAATCAATATTTAAATTTCCCCCGCTCCTCCCTAGAAGATGAGTTGCCATGGATATGCAATTCTTGAATTGCCTTGTGTACACTGCTAACCCACTTATTCTTAATAAAACAGATAAAGTATGCGAGATTTACAAATACACACATGCTGGAGGCAAAATGCTCTCATACAACAAAATCTAATCCTATACAGGTTATCGGTGACACTTGCAACACACCTACTACACAAGGGAAAGACCTGACATACAAATCTACTTATGTTGAGGCACTTACAGGTAACCTTTCTAAAACACTAAGATGTCTTGCACAGTACAATCAAAAAAGGATCCTCAGCCATCATGTAAACATTACGTTAAAACACCACCCACAACTACACAGAGTAATGCTGTATCCAGTGCCTCTACTTCTAAGCCCTTAAGACAAACCAGTAAACAGTCACATTTCCTGATCACTGGTGATTCTATAGTGAGACACACAGATGTGCCCCTCATCAGAGTGAGTAAGGAGAGAGTCAAGGTTAGCTGCCTTTTTGGCCTAGGATTTGTTGTGTCACACAGGAAGCCTGGTAACTGAACCAAAGGTACCAGTATGACTCTGTTATATTCCATGTGGATGTCAATGACCTGAGACATATCTCCCTTGACTATTTGAAGAGAGACATGATCAAGCTCC